>NC_048413.1:116423-125139 GCF_013103735.1 Etheostoma cragini | reverse complement strand
TTTTATCTGTTTTAATGATTTTGTGTAAAGCACTTTGAATTGCCCTGTTGCTGAAATGTGCTATACAAATAAAGCTGCGTTGCCTTGCCTTGCCTTGCCTAGTCTAGATGAATCCACTCCTCCCAGTCATATTAATACTCATATTCCTCAAGGCTCTGGCCGCCAGTGTTTGGTAATTAATTCTAAACCTAAACTAAATTAGAACTTGTTTTAAAACCTTGTTCTCAATCTTTCACATCCAACTTAGAAACATTACAGCCAATTATATTTGTTGTTTACAGTCCATATTCAGAATTCTGAGTTTTTATCAAGTCTAGTCCTTAAATCTGACAAAGTAATTATTGTAGGGGATTTTAATATATGTGTGGACACTGATAAAGATAGCCTTAGTTTTGCTACGCCAATAGCAAAGCTACAACAGAATGGTTGTTTTGGTGCCGGCCTCCGTTTCGTCCATCAGTCTCATCTCAGCCAGGGTAGGCTCATGTCTACAATCTGGGCCAGATTTGTCTAAATTAAATGGGCCAAACCATTTTCAGCAATTACAGAAAAAGTTTTTATATTCCTCTAACACCCGTTTATTTTCTTTTGTTGTCTATAAATCAGGAGCTAGTTCAACTCACCTCCATAAAATTTGACAGTAACATATTCTCAATAATCTTATAGTGAAAGCAGGAACACTTCATAAAAAAGTGATTACTGTGGAAAAAAAATAACTTTCAGGTCCAATTCAGTGGCTGGTTTAGATAAGTTTTATTCACTGCGGAGTGGACACAGAAGTCCTCAAGAAGCTGTAAAATTCTCTCTAACCCGAACGAGATCCTAGCCGGGGCTTTATGAGAGGTTACCAAACCAACAGAGTAACAAAACGCTGAGAAGATATTCAACTCACCGGTCTGTCCAAGTACATTTGCATAGAAGCAATTCTGTCTGCTTCAACTAATCAAAAGTGCTTTGCTTATTTAAGATGTGAATATCTGTGGGAGCTAACCTGGGCTCTAATTAAAAAGGTCTGACTCCCAGTGGCAGGCTAAGCTAGAGAAAAGGCAGACAGTATTAGTTAAATCAGGAGACACTAAAAGTTTGTTAGTTAGGGAAAATAATTGGAACTTCATCAGTGAACAGGAAAGAGAATATCAGGACAAAATGAGACTGCAACATTACTTATGTATTAATATGTATTATTAATATCATATATTAATATGAAGAACCAAACTTTAAAACACCTGCGCCTGGACAGCCCAGTTGGTAGAGCAGGCACCCATATACAGAGGTTTACCTCTAATGGAGCAGGTCTGGATTTGACTATGACCTGCGGCCCTCTGCTGCATGGCCCTCCCCTCTCCCCCCCTTTCATGCATTTAGCTGTCTTGTCAAAATAAAGGCCTAAAATAACCCAAAAATAATCTATATCTTAAATTATGATACTTACTGATTGCACTACAGTAATTGTAACTACAAATGTGGTTATTGTGTGGATGGATGTGCTACGACGTATTAACACTTGCAACTCTTTTAGACTTCTCTAAGGAAACGCTCTTGACTGGATCATTTGTACATCAGTGTTCATGTCTTATAAAGTTTATGATGCATTTCCAAGTCTTGTTGGATCAGGCAAAACTTGAATTAACAAGCTTCACTCTAATTTCTCTTTCATAAAAAATAAGACAACAAGACTGATCCATCACAGGATAAGGACACACACCTTCTATAGGAGTGTTAGGATCTGGTCGATTTGCAAAAACCACGTCTACGTACTCCAGCTGAAGTCTCTCTAGTGATGCCCTTAGACCTGTTTCATAAAGATAATATTGCATATTAAATTGATTTATTACATACATTCATTGTGATGTTATGTGGCTATGGTGACACATGCAGCTATGCAGCATATACATGACATGATAACTTAATAGTCTGTGAATAATTATTCACAATGGTAGTATACAATCTTACCTTCGATTATATGTTTTCGAGACAATCCTCTTTCCATTTCTGCGCTGAAAAAGAAAGTTTCATTTCAGAACTCAAGGTTTGAAAACTAAAACATTTCAAATGAATTATTATCCTTTTTATATTGGTCATTGCCATATTGAATAAATGTAAGCGCAAAGCACAGACCTATTATTTATTTAAGTCCCTTCTATATAAAAATATCAGTCAGGCAAAAATATAATTTCATTGAAAGGGAAATTTAACAATGAGACAACCATTGAGCAAAGTATTCATTCATTTGAATTGAGGGACACACAGTAGCTGAGATGTTGCAATTCAGGGCAACACAAACCTACTGAGAAAACCAAATGAAGAAACGCATGCCTTTGTTGAAGGGTTTAAAAGAAAACCGAATCCAATAAATGGAGAAACAGAGGCTCTGATGCCAGACAAACCTGCCCTAAATGTTAATAATGATTACCAGCCTTTTCAGTTTTGTCAAAGGAGGATCGTGGTATATCAGTTGACTATCACAAACAACACAGCCCCTCAGAACTTTTGGAAAGGGAGTTATCCTAGCTGTGGTGTCCTTTCTCTTGGGTTTGAATGATGAACAGAACCCACATGCAGACAGAACGACGCCGAGCCAGGACGGTGATATAACGGGTTTTATTTAAAGTTCTCAAGTATCAAGTCCAGGTTTACAGGGTGGAGAACAGGTCCAATGGTTTCCAGGAAGGATCGAGTCCATCAGAGGAAGACAGTAGGCCAGTGGTGGTGGTTCTGGTCCAGTGGATGTGAAGCGGTAGCAGGAGTCAGGCCCAATGGCAGCTGAAAGAAAGGATCATGACAAGCAAAACTAATTAAACAGAGAGGCGAGACTAACTGTGGTTGTCTTGAATATGATATGACACAGAGTGTGTGTCATGTGATGAAGTAGAGGTTGATTGCAGTAGATGAGAGGGTGCTGGAATCCTGACTCCCGCACCCCAGGCTCCACTCCTGCAATTAGGACAAACAGAGAAGCTACCTTGAAGCAGCAGGTCTAACAGGAGTGCCAGTGCCATTCAACCAAGTGGGTATTGCTGAGGGAATAAAAAATGTATTGTAAATGTTTTATCTATCTATCTATCTATCTATCTATCTACAGTTCCAATGGGGTTTAATGTGAACCGATTTTGATACTGCAGTGATGTATCATGCAGGAGAGTTTTTTTGAGAGAGAAGGTGAGAATGGATTCAATGAGCGAACAGTAAACCAGTAACTATATCATTGCTCAGTTTACTCAGCAGTTGGAGGCGCTGTTGTGCTTTTTTGTACAGAGTCAATGTACTGTGCGAAGGACGGCCAGGTGTCCATCTTCCCAAGTGTTCCTTGGTATTTAAAAACTCAACCTGCTACACCAGCTGACACTAGATACTGAGAGGTTGGAAAAGATGGGAAGCTGCTCCCACAGCACAGCACCATAGACTTTGGTAAACAGGTTTTTGATTGCCTGCTGGTCCAGTGATTCATTTTCAAAAGCAGGAAAAACGTCCATCACGAAAAGTCCTTAGCGGGTGTTGTTTTGGGAATTGAAATTATGGTGGATCACCAGAGGCCTGTTTGAAGAGGTGCTCAGTAAAGTTGGAGTCCGGACACAGGCTATCAGTCCATTTGCCAAAGGTAAACAATTCAATGTTGTCATATGAAATTATAATGCATAACCTCCATGGTAAGGTTAATGTTGCAATTTTAACATTAGTTAGGACAAAGAATTGTCAACAGAAAGCTCTCCATTTTGTACTAGAGATCATGTACCTTCCTGTAGTTTGTTTGAATAGCAGTAAACTGCAACACAGATTAATATTGCAGTGAATGCAATGCTAATCCTAAAATCAGTTTCTTTGGTTAGAAGCCAAAAAAGTTGGACAGTTTGTTTAGTCTTTTAGCGATGCAATGTATTTTATAATGATATATCTTTCTTCATGTTAAATCCCTAACGTGCTAATTAAGTCCCACATGTGTTTACAGATATCTTGCTACTGGTGACTTGTACTGTAAGATAACATTCAACTATGGTGTGGGGTCTGCACCTTGGCCAGGACCGTAAGGGATGTGGCAGCAGCTATCTGGGAGTCGATGGTGAGAGAGGTGATGCATGCTCTGACCCTGGAAGACCGGGGGGCCATATTATTGGATTTCCACCAACACTGGAACTCCCCTCGTGTCTGCTCCATATATGGCAAATACATTGTCATCAGGGCCCCCTTTAACTCGGGCTCGCCCTTCTACAACTACAAGTGGACATTTTCTGTTGTCCTTTTGGCAGTTGTAGGTAGAGTACCACTTCCAAAGTTGATGATATTGGAGGATATGTTAGAAACAGCAACTCTACCCAACCTAGCTTTTGGAGAAGGCCTCTGTGATGGCACCCTTGACCTCTCACGATATTCTGTCGTCCCTGAAGTAGAGCACAGAAACTCACTGCCATGTGTTTGTGGGAGATGAGGCCTTTATCCTCCACAGGAACCTTATGAGGCCATTCCCAGGCTCCAACATCATAAGGGAGCAGAGGATTTTCAATTACGACTCGGCTGTGCCAGGTTGGTTGCTGAGGATGCTTTTGTTAAATACGTTGCAGACTTGTGCGTTGCAAGTACCTTCAGACTTCAACGTGTCTCGTCATGTATCTTTGGTCTGACCTTCCTGCTGCACACACAGTTTGTTTGTTTATTTCACACGTCATCATTGTTTATTTAAACATAATTTCATGAGGTGAAATGATCATATACAGGCCGCATGAAATGGGGAACCCCAAATAAGTTAGTAAAAGCTTTTTTGGAGCGGGCTCCAGAACAATAAACATGCAACAAATAACATACCAACCAAAAACTCAATTTACCATGGACACAATGAAGACATTTACAGAAAACAAAATTACATACATACATACATACATACATACATACATACATACATACATACATACATACATACATACATACATACATACTTACATACTAGAGGATGGATACCCAACCCGAGCCCGATGGGACCCAACGGGCCGGGCCGGGTTCGAACCCGGCCCGGCCCGTTGGGTCCCATTACATGGGAAAGTACTCATACATGTCAGCCAACGTTGCTAGTGAAGTTAACACGTGCAGTGTTACCTCCCGTCTACAGATACAACCAGTGATAAACACACCAACTTTCTAAATGTCTGCTAACGTTACACATATACGGTAACGGCATTTAAAAAGAGATGAACATGCCACCGTACATTAAACTGTGCAAAGACAGCAACCTAGCTAGCTAACAGCTGAAAGTTAAATTATAGGTTCAGTTAGCTAACGTTAGCTCGGGTGCATCTACCTAATTATTAGAGCAATTTGTACAAGCTTGAAAGCGTTAAGCTTTACATTGATGTAAAACATTAACGGTGATAACAAATGTACGGCACACACTAAAGATACTTACACTTAAATTATTATTTTGCCGTCAGCAATGCCGCTCGAACTCCCGCCTAGGTCCGCTATTATTTTTTTTAACGAGACGGCAAAGGCCCGCGCATAGGATTGTGGGTGATTTGGGACCGCGAAGGATAAACATATGCATCCTTCTCTGTCTATGGGAAAGTTTCTGAATGAAGGACTCGGGAATTCGGAGGATTCTTGACATTGGAACGGTCCTTCGGCGGACGTTGATGACGTGGCATCCTCCATATTCAGGCTTTCAAGGATTCTTCCTTGACATTTGGAAACACCCAGGAGCTGCTTGACACAGTAAGGTCCACCAGAAGATCCTTAAAAGCTACACATCATGCCGAGACCCAAAGAAATTCATCCACAAATGGCGAAGACATGGAACCGTGGTGAACCTTCCCAGGAGTGGCCGGCCGCCCAAAATTACCCCAAGAGCGCAGCAACGACTCATCCAAGAGGTCACAAAAGACCCCACAACAACGTCCAAAGAACTGCAGGCCTCACTTGCCTCAGTTAAGGTCAGCGTTCATGCCTCCACCATCAGGAAAAGACTGGGCAAAAATGGCCTGCATGGCAGAGTTCCAAGGACAAAACCACTGCCGAGCAAAAAGAACATCAAAGCTCGTCTCAATTTCTCCACAACACATCTTGATGATCCCCAAGACTTTTGGGACAACATTCTGTGGACCGATGAGACAAAAGTGGAACCCTTTGGAAGGTGTGTGTCCAAGTATGTCTGGTGTAGAAGGAACACTCCATTTCATAAAAAGAACATTATACCAACAGTAAAATATGGTGGTGGTAGTGTGATGGTCTGGGGCTGTTTTGCTGCTTCAGGACCTGGAAGACTTGCCGTGATAAAAGGAACTATGAATTCTGCTGTCTACCAAGAGATCCTGAAGGAGAATGTCCGACCATCTGTTCGTGTACTCAAGCTGAAACGAACTTGGGTTCTGCAGCAGGACAATGATCCTAAACACACCAGCAAGTCCACCACCGACTGGCTGAAGAAAAACAAAATGAAGACTTTGGAGTGGCCTAGCCAAAGTCCTGACCTGAATCCTATTGAGATGTTGTGGTATGACCTTAAAATGGCCGTTTATGCTCGAAAACCCTCTAATGTAAATGAATTAGGACAATTCTGCAAAGATGAGTTGGCCAAAATTCCTCCAGGACGCTGTAAAAGCCTCATTGCACGTTATCGCAAACGCTTGGTTGCAGTTGTTGCTGCTAAGGGGGGCCCAACCAGTTATTAGGTTTAGGGGGCAATCACTTTTTCACACAGGGCCATGATGGTTTGGATTTTTTTTCACCTTTAATAATAAACACCTTCATTTACAAATTGCATTTTGTGTTTACTTGTGTTGTCCTTGACTATTGTTTAAATTGGTTTGATGTTCCGAAACACTTAAGTGTGACAAACATGCAAGGGAACAGGAAATGAGGAAGGGGGCAAACACTTTTTCACATCACTGTACATACATACACACAAATACATAAATAAATAAATAAAAGACCACAAATAAACGATCCCTGCATAAATTGTAGCACTTACAAAATAATCAACAATATGAAGAAAGAAGTTTTTCCTTGAAGAAGGAGACAGAATGCAACAACTTCAAGTTTTCCTCGAGCTAGTTCAAGATTCAGCATCCCCTACAAACTCCACTCAGGCTCGTACGTTGTAACCAACGTTTTTTTTACCAGAGATTCAGTGTTTTCCCCTTGTGTCATAAGTGTACAGGGGCCGATTGACTGGAACAAGCTCACACAACCGGTAGTTTATCCTGTGAACAACCTGGAACATTATGTAGGCATTGTGATTTACGTTGTGCTCAGAAGGCCTCAATAAACCAAGGCGATGAAATAGAGGACGAGAGGGGTATTGAGCTCAGACCACGTTAATGCACGTATTACTTTTTTCCGTAAAATCTGTAGGTCCCCTTCGAGGGGAACTCGAACTGCGTCGGTTACGACACTATGGGAACGCCTTTAGGCATGACAGGGCTGAATGCGAATGAAAACTACTCCAATCCTATTGGTCCTAGTGAGAACGGTAGCATGTGACGGGATAACCGTAGGGGCATATATGCACGCCGGCACAGAGCTCATTAGCTTTTTTCTATTCAGCAGGCACGTTGGTTGATGTTGTGTTGAAAGATTCCATGTATCTTACTCACCTGGAAGTTGCAGTATGTCCAAGCAGTTGACCAGTTCCGGAGCTGTGTGTCTCCCTGCCCGCGTTTCAGCTCGGTAGGAGACTCTCATGAGCTGTGTGTTGCTTGTCTGGGCCCGTCGCACGCCACGTCGGCTCTCGAGGGGGCTGTTTGTGTCCATTGCGGGGCCCTGCTCATGCGGGTACTGAGGTCCCGCACGGCCCTCTTTTCCGCAGACGGTCAGATACGCTCTCCCTGCAGCTTGGGCCCCGCGGCCGCTGAGGCGGCTCGGCGGTCTCGCTCGTGTGGGTCGCAGCGAGATCTGCTCGAGGTTTCCGAGACGGCTGTTGCTCCGTCTTGTCCTTTGTCTGCCGGTTCCGACTCCCCCAGTCCCCATTCGTGGGCCGGGCTCTTGGCTTCGTCTGTTCGGGGACGCTGACAGACGTAGCGATTGCACTCTGGCTCTGAGGAGCTCGTTGTGCTTGGCAGCGTGGAGGAGGGAGAGGACTTCCGGGTGTCGGGCTGACGTTATCAGAAGAGCGCCGCGCCCGATTGTGATGTCGCGAGCTGTGGCAAAACGCGGTCTGGATTGGCCACAGGCTGTCTGGGAGCTTACCACCGGTGGCAGACTGGTTGGTCACTTCCTGCAGAGCCACTCCGTGCCCCCGCGACGGTTCTTCAAGGTTTTTCCTGGATTTGCACGGTGAGTTGTGTATATCATGGGATAAACCTAACTCTGCCTGGCTTTCTACTCCCCAGGTGCTGGAGTATGGCAATGTGGCAGGGATTACGGACTGCGGCTACAGGGTTCTCCCCTGTCGGTGTGGAAGAAGCCTTGGTTCCTGTCCCAAGGACCCGTGCTGGGGGCACCCTGTCGCCGTGTAATCGTTTCGACAGACGCTGCCCTCGCCGGGTGGGGCGCTGTCATGGACGACCGCTCTGCAAGGGGTGTTTGGCACGAGCATCACTCGTCATGGCACATCAATTGCCTCGAGATGCTGGCCGTGTTCCGGACTCTGAGGAGCTTCCTGCCTGCACTCCTGGGTCACCACTTGCTGGTCAGTTCCGACAATACAGCAGTGGTCGCCTATCTGAATCACCAGGGGGGTCTGCGCTCGCGCCCTCTCTGCAGACTGGCGCATCAGATCCTCCTGTGGTCCCAG
>NC_048413.1:103464-116323 GCF_013103735.1 Etheostoma cragini | reverse complement strand
GTTATGCCGTCACATGCTACCGTTCTCACTAGGACCAATAGGATTGGAGTAGTTTTCATTCGCATTCAGCCCTGTCATTCCCATAGTGTCGTAACCGACGCAGTGTCTCGTTTCCCTATCTCGGGGAACAAGGGTTACATACGTAACCCGAGACGTTTTCCAAGTGGCTAGAAAAGTGTTTCTCCATATAGTATTACAACAGTTTAAATGGGGTTCAAACTAAGTTTGATATAAGGTGAACAGTGCAGAGTGTGGAAGTAAATGTCTTACTTTAAAAAAATATTCCAACATATTTAGATAATGTTTAGGATAGGCAATCAACATGGCATTTGAAATTTAAACATTCATCAATATAGGACTCAGACTTCAAGGATTTTAGTGGTGTTTACTCTTTCAATAATTTTTTCATTTAATTTAAGACAAACGTGCTTGTATTTGATTTTTCTTGAAATGAAAGACAATGCAATTTGTCTTATTAATGTTAAGGGATTTTACACCGTTTAATACACTGAAACAAAATTTCAAATTTTGCCCTTATCGGCACAATTCCAGAGCGCAAGAAAAGGTTTATACAATAAGTGGCTCCATGATATCAATTGCAATGGATTGCAGAATTATGCTACAGATTTCATCCTCAGCAGTGTACAAACTTCGTAAGTCTGTGAAGATTTTATAGACTTTGGTGCAGTCCGTTGGCTTCATAAAGAAAGAGTTGACATAGCTGCCTGGGAAATAATGATTAGGAGAGATACCCTGAGGTTGGTTTATGTTGTTAGAAAGGTTTTCCCCAAGGGAGACAAAGTAATTATTAAAGTTATTTGCTAGATCAATGTCATTAGTGACATTTTTACTGAAGTGGTAGTATTTGCCAACAGTATTTGGGAGCACAGTGCTTTTTTGGCTCTTGTTTAGTACTCCATTTAAACTTTCCAAGACTTCTTGGAGGTGCCATTTGATGCTTGTATGAGGTATGCATAAGGTTACTTTTACTTTTCCTTATTATATGTGTGTTTATTCCTATAATTCCTGTATATTTCCTTATTTCCGGAACTTGATTTTTTTAAGAAATGTTTATAAAGTTTTTTTTTGTGTGATAGATTTTAAACCCTTTGTAAGCCAGGGCTTGTGACCAATTGCAGCACAATTTACAACCTTCTGAGGGATGGTACAATAAATAGTTTGTGATTTCATTTAATAGGTAATCATTTGCAGTGTCAGGATCATTGCGGTCATAAATTGCTTCCCAAGTTTTGGCCTGTAAGCTTACCCCTCAGTTCTTCGAGGGTTCTCTTGTTTAGGACTTAAGTTTACATTTTTGGCCGCCGAAATTAAATCGTACTAACAAGTTTTATAAATAATACAATTGGAAAATGATCAGTAATATCATAACAAAACTCCAGATTTGAGCCTAGCATTTCAAATGTTCGTAATGACATTGTCAATAGTTGACCTTGTGGTGTGATTTACTCTGGTAAAATGATTTATGGTACAAAAAAAGAAAGAATGTAGATTATTAATGTCATTTTTTGAATATTAAGTTAATTTTGATAGCATCATCTCTGGAGACATCAATATAAAAGTCCCATAGCAGGACACAGTCTTTGTTTTTCCTGTTTATGGAGAATAAAATGTCCTCGGTTTGACTTTGAAAGTTTATGCGGTTTCTTCTGTTTGAGTGAAGTTACAATAGAAATACTAGGTTGAAAGCCGAGTGGTTCTACTATCGATGGCTCTGTGGGAGCGTGGCTTGCGTGGCCGTGTAGCTTTGTCATTAGTCAGACAGTGAGATATACATAGTGAAATTGTAAGTTGTTACTTTCTTTGTTCTTCTTCTACTAACCACAATTGTCGCGTTGTTGTAGCGCGTCCTGCGTGTGGTGGTCCGACCCTTTTTCGCCGCCGTGTATGCCTTTCATTTCCCTATTGTTGCGTCCGCCAGAGACCGCGGATTGAGTCAGAGAGTGATGGCTGGAGTCTGGAGATGTTTTTAAGATGAAAAAAAGCTGATTTGATTTTGATTTGATGTACTGTAAGTATGGAAAGTAAGAGTAGAGTCCAAGACTACACCAACGTTGCAGACCTCAGAAGTTGGCAGATAGCCCACCTATCAACGTCCAGGATGAGAACAACCAAGAGCTCTGTTTTACTGCTGTTCAGTTTGATTAGGTTGGTTGAAATCCATTTTTTGATGTCATGCCAACAGTTGACCAGGGAGGGGGGGGGGAGCTGAGAGAATGGTTTGGTGCCGATATACAGTAGAGCGGTGTATCATCTGTGTAGGAGTGGAAACTGAGACCATGTTGCCGGATAATCTGACCAAGGGGAGACATGTAGATGGTGAAGACACAGGTCTAATCACAGAGCCTTGAGGCACACCTTGGTTGACCGGAGCTGGATTGAAGTGAGAATTGCTAATAGTGCCAAATTGCTTCCTGTGTGAGAAGTAAGACTGAAACCAGGTGAGAGCTGTGCCAGTGACACCAAGGTGATGGGATAGGCGGCTGAGGAGAAGGGTATGGGAGATCGTGTCAAAGGCTGCAAAGAGGTCGAGAACAATTTGTATGCTGATGTGTCTAGATCCAGCACTGGTGAGTAGATCATTTTTCTGATGATGGCGGTCTCTGTACCATGATACGGTCTGAATCCAGACTAAAGGGGTTCATAGAGCTCATGGTTGGACATATGCTAACAGATTTTGTGGCAACTGCTTTTTCCAGGATTTTTTTATTTAGGAATTGAAGGTTGGAGATTGGTGGTAGTTGTTTGATTGTAGATGTGACCATAGGCGGGAAGGAAGAGATGCAGCACTGAGGCAGAATAGCAGGAAAGTGAGCAATGTCCTGTGGTTGATTGGAATTGGAAGTAAATGGGGCACACACCAGGAGATGCTAATGGGTAAGATCTACTTTGGCCTGGGAGAAATCCCGGAACTTGGTGCAACAATCAGGTTCAACCGGAGTATGGTGGATGTCAATGGCGCGTAACAGGCGGTTAATGGTGGAAAACCACATTCTGGGGTTGTTTTGCTGGTTGATGCAGGTGCATAGTCAGTAATAGGCCAGGGTGGCATTAGCCTGCCCATTTTATATTTTTTTGTGAACAACTTTTTTTTTTTCCAATCAAACTAAATACACAATTAACATTAGACAACAATAAAAAACAAAACAAAAAAAACAACACAAAACAACACAATTGCACAAGAGCAGCACAGCAGGAGAACACAGTACAATATCATCCACAACATTAGATAAAGTGGCACAGACCTCCCCCCATAAAAGCTTCACATCCTTACATTCCCAGTACATATGCATGTATGAATCAATACAACCATCTGAACAGAGGGTACAGATTGGAGAAGTTAAGCGTTTCATAAGAAAGCTTTTCCTGGGAGTGAGGTAGGTCCTATAGATATAGTTGAAATGGATCTGTTGATGATTTGGGTCCTTGGAAGCTAGGCCAATCGAGGACCAAATGGTATCCCAGTCAAGTGAGTCACTTTCATTGTACCGTTGTAGGTCATTGGCCACACGTAAAATAGGGAGAGTTTGATAAGAGGCATCCCAAACAAAAGAACATATCCGGGAGACCACCCCTCTGTTTTGACTGCTACTGTGTAAAATGGAGTGCAAAGGGTAGATAGTAGGACGAAAACCCCATGGTACTCCATATGCTTTCATAGATGAATGTAGTTGAAAATACAGAAATAAAGATGTTCCAGGCAATTGGTAAGACCGTCTCAGATCATTACAATCACGGAGCCCATTTTCATTACATACATCGGCTAGAACATGTATACCTCTAGAGCTCCATACCGGGGATGCGAAAGAACCCCCCGTGAGTAGAGAATAGTTGTTAAAGAGCGGGCTATTCCGGTGCCATTTACATGAGATCTTATTTTCTTTCTCAACAGCGAGCCACGTTAATAAGAGAAAACTCATTATGGGTCCAAGCCACAGCTTAGCCCGTTTTAAAGGTACAGCGGAGTAAATCAGATCCTCCAGTCATTGTGGTGATGCTAGGTCCTGTTCTATGGGTTTCCAACAGGGGTCGGAGTTGGTGTTGAGCCAATCTGTGAGTGGTCTTAATATAAATGACCAAAAATAGTGTTTAAAGTTAGGCACAGATAGGCGACCCTCTGTTTTAGGTTGTTGAATTGTTGTTAGTTTCACCCGTGGCCGTTTCCCACCCCAGATAAATGTAGAAACAAAGGAGTGAATCCTCTTTCAGTAACCGGTTGGGGGTGGGAAAGGAAGCATTGAAGTAAAGAAATGTATGCCTGGTAGAATATCCATCCTGACTATTGACACCCGTGCTTGTAATGAATTTGGCGTGAGACCATCTATTGAGATCCGCTTCAATTCTATTATATACCCTGAAAGTTTGAGTTGGCCATATTAACTGACAACAGAAAAATGTCAACCCCCAAATATTTAAATTGTTTAACCCCTGAAATATACTGGGGCAATACAGTCAGGCTCAAATACGGATTTAAAGGGAGGAGCGCCGATTTAGACCAATAATTTTATACCCAGAAAGAGAGCTAAATTCCTGAAAAGTATCCAAAATGTGCTGTAACGATATGGCTGCTCTGTCAAAATGTAATAATATATCATCAGCATACAGCGATATGGAGTGTGTAGTGTTATTGAAAGTTACGGGGGAAATTATCGGGTGTAACCGGGAGAGGCTCTAATGACAGTATAAAAAGAAAAGGAATAAATGGGCAACCCTGTTGGCATGACCGTGATAACTCAAACTTATTTGATAAAATGGCGTTTGTTTTTATCATCGCAGATGGATTGCTGTAAAGTAGCTTAATAAAACTAATAAAAGTTGGGCCCAGATTAAAGCGCTTTAGGACCATCCACAAGTAAACCCATTCTAACCTATCAAAGGCTTTCTCTGCGTCAAGGCTCAATACTGCACATGGAGAAGGGATATCCTTAGCAGCATGGATGACATGAAGCAGTTGTCGTACATTGTCAGAAGCAAGTCGCGATTTCACAAAGCCCGTCTGGTCCCTTTTAATTAACATTGTTATATGAGGCTCTAATCGCAAGGCCAGTGTACGGGTGAAAACTTTTATTTCGGCACTAAGTATAGATAATGGTCTATAGTTCCCGCATTTAGTGGAGTCCTTATTAGGCTTGGGTAATACTACTATCAAGGCGGCATTCATGTCATTAAAAAAAGCACCAACTTCAACAGCTTTATGAATCATGGCTAAAAAGTATTGCCCCAACTCTTCCCAAAAGGTAAGGTAAAATTCAGGAGGAATTCCATCCCGACCCGGGGATTTACCTTTTTTCATACCCGCTATAGCACCTCTTAACTCAGTCAGGGTAATTTGCTCCCTAAGACAGTGTGCATCATCTTGTGTGAGCCTAGGGAGTTCTAAGTCTTGTAAAAAAGTGTCACATTTACTTTTATCCAATAATACTTTTATTAATTATTATTAATACATTTTTGGAAAGCAACATTAATATCTTTGGGAGTGGTCAACAATTTTTGCTCTGAACTGATAGCTGTAATGTTAGAGTACTTTTCACATTTTTGCAGAGAAAGAGAGAGCAGATGACTTGGTCTCGAGCCATTAAAACAATAGTTCCTTCTAGCCCTTTGAATTTGGAATTCAGCTTGTAATCTCAAAATGTTGTTCAACTCCATTCCGGCTGTATCGATTTTCTTTTTACTGTCATTTGTTGAGCCATCCTGTTGTTGAGCCTGTTCCCGAGGGTCCTCCACCGAGTCAGCATTCTCTGAAATAAATGTTTTAAAAGTATTTCTAAAATGGTCACAATAGCTGTTGTTTTTAAGTAATGTGGTGTTAAAGCGCCACCTTGTGGCCTTAGTAGGAATTTGGGCCAGTGAGAGCTGTGATGTGACAACACAGTGGTCAGATAAAGAGTTAGGATAAATCACAGCCGAATGGATTTCAGAATATATCGTCGCAGAACCCAGTAAATGATCTATCCTTGATTCAATTTTGTGTCAATGTGAATAAATGTGCGTTATCGCGTAAACTAATTACTTAATTAACGCCACAATTGTTGTATTGCGCGTTAACGCAGTTTTTATTATTGTAAAAGTTTGTTGCTCACAGGCTTTGTAAATACTACAAAGTCTAATTTTCTTATCACCAGAGTACTTCCAGTCAGAAATATCACCTTGACAGTTACCAGCAAATCATTCAATGAAACACACAGTGGCGCGAGGCTTCGGCAGACTACGTTAGATGCTGCCTGTGGCTAAGTTTAGATAAACATAGGCAAGAGACGCTAACAAATGCCATAGCGATGTGGATAGCCACAGACTGCAGGCCCATTAAGGTGGAGGAGGAGATCGGTCTGAGAATCTCAACAACGACGGCAAGTATGAGATTCCCTCAACACGCACCATCACAAGAAGAATACACGAGTTGTATGAAAAAGAGAGGACTGCAAAGGGACAAGCTACAACAAGCACCCGCTGTTGCTCTTACTAGGGACTACTGGATTAATTGAGGATTACTGGACTCACGGGGTAAAGCTAATTATCTGGGAGTAATTCACGTGCTCTGAGTGTAATGAAAACAGAGGAGCGACATTATGCTGAAACATGCGCGGGACACTTTATTGAAGTTGCACAGCAGTGGAATGTGTCAAATAAAGTCCCCGCAGTTAGCACAGATAGTACGAATAGATACGAAATCTGATCGCTGCTGCGAGCCTTATGATCTCTGATCATGTCCCCTGCTTTGTGCACGGTCTGCAGCGTTCTGTCACAGTGTCTCTGCTTAACAGCGCGTTTGACAGTGTCCCTCTGTGTCTCTGCTTAACAACGCGTTTGACAGTGTCCTTCAGTGTCTCTGCTTAACAACGCGTTGGACAGTGTCCTCGTAAAGTGCAGAAAAGTTCTGTGTGCTGCGGAGTTAGAGCAAAAACAGAAGAACATGGACATAAGGAGTCTCTGATGAAGATGTTCCAACCAGATGAATCCATCTCTGGACATGATGAATACATTGTTTAAATTGAGATGTACACTAAATATTTTATTTAACTGCTACTTTATAAACTAAATGCTGGGAAGTTTTTGCAGAACAAATGTTACGGCACTTTTGGTCACATGGCAGAACATTTAAAATAAATTTGCAATAAATACACTATTCATTATCCGAGTAATTGCGATTAATCCGGGAAATTGTGTGATTAATCGCGATTAAAAATTGAAATTGCTGCCCAGCTCTAGTTTTAATATAAGCAAGTTGACCATCCTCACTTCCATAGCTTCCAATTAATGTTAAAGAGAGGCTACGCCTTAACACCAACAAGGCCCGGCGGCTTTTAGATCGGAAAGTAGCTGCAGCTGCAGTATAATAATAACGGTTTGACAAGCGCTGTTTATCAAGGTGTTTAAAATGTGACTCTTGGATAAAGGCCACCTCTATATTGTGCCTTTTAAGCCAATCAAGACACATTGAGTGCTTAATGGGGCCATTTAAACCATTTATATTCCAACTAGCTATGTGTAACATCGACATTAATGCAAACAAGGCTGAGCAAGTGTATATACACTATAGTATACAATGTAGAGATCCAAATATTCAACCCCATGTCGCCAGAAAAAAGAAGAAAAAAAGAAAGTATAAAAATAAATAAGAGGAAATAAATGTAAAATTACAAAACTCACGTCTGACATAACTTAACAAGGTGGCAAAGACCACAGACAAAACACCCACTATTTAGGCACCTGAACTGAAAAAGCCGTCTATCACACAGTTACAAAGGCCCACCCCCTTAATCATTATTCTGTGTACCCGATCCAATATCAAAAGAAAAAGAACAGTAGAAATTGGCCACAGTAAAGAAAGAAAATTATCCATGAAATTAGTCATCGACACATATACAAGATTCTTGAGTTTACTTCACGTAAAGCAAATAATATAGTAAAGAAACCCACAAACACACATCCTCCCTTGTTTGTCAGACAGCAGTTACCTTAGGGATGCCCTGAGGTGTGTCGTGTCTGTACAGGATAACGCTTTACTTATCTAACAATCCTGTGTAAGTAGCTCTGGGAACCAGACATCATATCCCTTCGTTAGGCCGTTGGCCGGGTCTGAGCACCAAGGAAATCCTCAGCATCTGCCTAGGTCTCAAAAGGTGCACGTCAGACCCACGGGGCACAGCTTTAGTTTAGCCGGATAAATCAGGAACGGGCTGAAACCTTGTTTCCTCTCTGTTTCCATCGTTTGAGAATATGAGCGGCGTAATTTGAAGATGTTGTTGCTGTAGTCAGCCGCGAAGCAGATCTCCTTGGCGCCGGCCTCTATCCTATGGCCTCTGGCTGCCTTCAGGATGCGGTCCCGGTTCGTGTAGCGTAGCATCTTGCAGATCAGGGTGCGGGATCCAGTGTCGCGCTCCAGGCCTACACGATGTGCCCGCATCACCTCCATCTTTCCGTCGTTATGTACAGGAAACCATTTAATGAGCGAAGATGAAACAAATTTCGTTGCGTCTCCTTTTTCAACTGTTTCTGGCAAGTTGATAATGCGAACGTTATCCCTGCGGGACTTGTTTTCTAGCTCCGCCATGTGTGCTTCCAGTTTGCAGCATGCTGTTATGAAAGACTGCTTGTGTCTAGCCAGCTGAGTGGAGAGATTTTTATAGTCCTTTTTCAGCTTCCTAATATCAGTTGTGTTCGTTGTTACCTCCGTTTTTATGTTATCCAGCCGTACTTCAAACTTTGCAAACTGATTCTCGATGAAGATTTGCTGATCTTTCATTGCGGTAGCTAACAAGATCAATCTAGCCAGGCGGAATGACTCAAAATCCTTCATTGTCTTTCAGGGGGTCCAACCCGACTTTGCTTCTCAAACCTTCAGCCAGTGCATTCATAGGGCTTACGGAAACTCAGGGCGAGGAGTTGTTAAGTTAGCAATACAACGTAGATGGATAATTATATTAAAATAGGGGGAGGCGGGGCCAGAGCAACCGCGCTACGCAGCCATCTTGTCTGCAGGTCACGTGCACCTCCTGCCCATTTTATTTTGATCAAAATATGTTTCGTTATTAAACATATTCAAATGTATGTTAAAACAACAATAACAGAAGTTCTGTATTTCTCTTCTGATTAAAATGAAACTGTTTAAACCATAGAATAAGGATCCGACAATTAGGACATCTTGGGAACGTAGCTGGCTGCTATGGTAACAACCGGCCGTTTCTCGGGGCTGCCTTCAGCAGCTAACATTAGCTAGCTGGCTTTATAGATGTAGTGTACCATGGATGTGTTAATCAATGTACTGTTAAATGTTACCATGACAACAATGGCTTCTCTTTAAATACAGTTTTCTAGGAAGGAATAGGGTCAATGTTGACAAGCGTTTCTGCAGCATGGGCAGACATTTCCCTAACGGAGCTTACAGCCAATCAGAGAGAGAGGAGGCCCTCACAGAGGGAACATTAAGTCAAACGGGTTTTATACTTCTTGCGTTATTATTTAAGTAACCTTCCCATGTAGTAAGAAATGGTGAACACTGATGAGGATTCTAGCTGAAACACGTTACATTAAATGAGAAGCTAACTGATCTGTGAGTGATGTAGTTTTAGTTTTCTTTGATCCTGTCACTGCGTTGGACTCCATACACTGCTCATGTTCTGGTCATATTACTGAAGCAACAATGCTGTTGTGAATGCAGAAAAGAAAATGTTACATGTGTGACTGCTGTCTATGTGGGCTGGTCTGCAGGATGTGCCATGCTCTGCAGAGCCAATGCTGCTTGTTCTGCCAGTGCAAATATATTGAACTCTGAAAAGGTTAAAATCAACAGGTTGTATACAAACTTTTTAGAACTTTGTTTGTTGAGCATGTTGTAGACAGTACTGCCATTGCTGTTGTAATGTTGGAAGGTAAAATTATTTTGTTCTTTTTGCTACTTCTACGTCTTTTTGAAAATGGCCCACTCACTTTTGCCCGGCCAAAATCCAATGTCTGCCTACGCCACTGGGTTGACGATGAAGGTGGTGTAATAATTTGTCCTAGCTTTGGAAAGAGCTTCTTTGTAGGAGCTCACATGTTCTTTGAAGGCCTCCGGGTGGACAGTGAGGTCAGTTCTGTGACCAGAGGCTTTTTTATGGAGTGAGGTTCAGAGGTTTACCAAGGAGCTGGTGAAGGAGACAGTTACGTTCCATCCAGACAGTACTGTGTATATGAACCATCTGCATTGAGATGAGGCTGCTTTGCAATACTTACTTACTTTGTGCAATAAATCCAAACTCTTACATCCAGAATATTTAAACTTGATGTCCAATATTTGAGTTTTTGCCGTTTATTGATGCTATCTTTGATTAACACCAGTTTGACTTTCCCCTGATGCTCTTTGAGATCATTCTGAACAATCACAAGCTTGTTTACGTCTTGTTAGCCAATGGAAGGCTGGTCTGTCATTGCAGATGAAACAAAGATCATATACATTGAAGAGGAATCATAAAAGGGCAGAATAGTTAGTTATGACCAAAGATTCTTGTCGTTTTAAATTGTTTTTGAAAAGAGAAACATGGAATTAGGGCTGCACAATTATTGCCAAACGGATAATCACAATTATTTTGATCAACAGTGAGATCACGATTAAGGGAGCGTATTTATTTCAGTGCAATAATAGAAAGGAAAAAAGATGGCTTATACATACTTTCCTCCCCAGAAGATTTTGGTGGTGATGACTAAACTGGAACGCCTGCATGTGAGAACATATGGAAAAAAAGAAAACAGACTTTGGAAATATAAAAATGACACCTGGAAAACAATGAATACATCAAGGAGTAAAATCATAATAAAATTATATGAAATACGGTATTAACTTATTATATTTCTGACAATCAAATACCATCATCGTTTAGCTTTTTATTTTAAACTTTTAGAAAAAGTATGTACAAAAACACAAACGAGGAACAACTACCCACAGGCCTCCTCCCCGATACACCCACTAACATGCAATAAACACAACACAAACATTGCCAGAGTAGTAAATAGTTGTCCACACATGGCCATCTGGTGTATCTCGAAGACTGCAGCGTGGACCTTAGCGCTGTGAGAGAGTTTAACCAATAACCCAACAGTCAACCAGGCTATCTGACAAAGATTAGACAAGTTATTGGAAGTTAACACAGCTAACACAATCCTTCCCATTGTTGTGGGCCACATAGCTCCTTAGCTTCTACCAGTATGGAGGATGTACTGTTTATTCCTGAGAAAAAGCAAGTCCAAAGAGAAAACAAAGAGAGGTAAAGTTAAAAATATTATTATTTACTACACTACTAAGAATGATCAGGCCATAATTAAACTTAAAACATTTAAAATTAAAAAAAAAACATTGAAAACAGTGACATTTAAAATAAAAAACAAACTTTGTTTTAGGCAAGGCAAGGCATTTGTGTAGCACATTTGAGCAACAGGGCAATTCAAAGTGCTTTACACAAAATCAGTAAAGAAAAAACAGTTAAAAATAAAAGCAGATAAAACACAAGAACAAAACAGTTAAAAATAAGAGTAAAAGTTATAGTGCGGTATGATAAATTACACATTAAAGAAATGAATATCATCATTTAAAGAAAGGCAACATCAAAAAGAAAGGTCTTCAACCTTGATTTAAAAGAACCGAGAGTAGCAGCAGACCTGCAGCTTTCTTGGAGTTTATTCCAGATCTGAGGAGCATAGGAACTGAACGCTGCTTCACCCTGTTTAGTTCTGACTCTGGGGACAGTGAGTAGACCTGTCCCAGATGACCTGAGAGGTCTGGGGGGGTCATAGTGTAGTAGCAGAACTGAAATGTATTTTGGACCTTAACCGTTAAGTGATTTATAAACTAGCAAAAGTGCTTTGAAATCAATTCTTTGAGGTACAGGAAGCCAGTGTAAAGACTTCAGAACTGGAGTGATGTGATCCAGTCTCTTGGTCTTAGTGAGGACTCGAGCAGCAGCGTTCTGAATCAGCTGCAGCTGTCTGATTGATTTTTTAGGGAGACCTGTAAAGACACCGTTACAGTAGTCAAGTTTTTCTGAATATGAAAGCATAGACAAGTTTTTCCAAATCCTGTTGACACATAAGTCCTTTAACCCTTGATATGTTATTAAGGTGATAATAGGCTGACTTTGTAATTGTCTTAATGTGGCTGTTAAAGTTCAGGTATGAGTCCATGACTACACCAAGATTTCTGGCTTTGACTGTTGTTTTTAACATTGTTGTTTGAAGCTGAGCGCAGACTTTTAATCGTTCCTCTTTTGCTCCAAAAAAAATGACCTCAGTTTTTCCTTCATTTAATTTCAGAAAGTTCTGGCACATCCAGTCGTTAATTTGTTCAATGCAGCTAATCAGTTTTTGTATTGGACTATAGTCCCCTGGCAATAAGGTTATGTAAATGTGTGTGTCGTCCGTATAACTATGGTAACTTATTTTGTTGTTTGCCATAATCTGGTCCAGTGGAAGCATGTAGATGTTAAACAGAAGAGGCCCCCAGAATGGAGCTGACATATATGATATATGATATATATGTGTATATATATGTGTGTATATATATGTGTATATGTATATATGTGTATATATATGTGTGTATATATATGTGTATATATATGTGTGTATATATATGTGTGTGTGTGTATATATATATATATATATATGTGTATATATGTGTGTATATATATGTGTGTGTGTGTATATATATATATATATATATGTGTATATATGTGTGTATATATATGTATATATATATATATATGTGTATATATATGTGTATATATATGTATATATATATATATGTGTATATATACAGTGGGTACGGAAAGTATTCAGACCCCTTTAAATTTTTCACTCTTTGTTTCATTGC
>NC_048413.1:96857-103364 GCF_013103735.1 Etheostoma cragini | reverse complement strand
TTTTTGGATTTTTGGAAAAAGGCTGCAATGAAACAAAGAGTGAAAAATTTAAAGGGGTCTGAATACTTTCCGTACCCATTGTATATATATATATGTGTATATTTATGCAAACTGACCAGAATCATGAGAAGCAATAAAATGAAATATGGAGGACAACAGAAGCAATATAAGAGAGACGTGGAAGGTACTGAATGAAATTATCAACAATTAAAAAAGGCAAAACAGGAGACTATTTCCTGACAAAAAAAAAAATACAGAGGTAAAGGATATGAACTTAGTTGCATAATAATTTCATGATTATTTTGTTGGAGTTGGTCCAGGTGTAGCTGGAGAGTTTAAAATGACTGGCAGTATGAATGATGCGTCAAGCAAGAATGTAAATATTAATGAATCTGTTTGTTTAGGGAACTAATGAAAAATATTTTTTTGAGATTGTTAAAACAAATAAGAGTAAAAAGTCCCCTGAATGGAATGGTATTGACATGTTTATGGTTCAAAGTATTATTGGCTGTGTTGTCAAACCTCTAACGCATGTATGTAATCAATCTCTGAAAACTGGAGTCCTTCCACATAAAATGCAAATGGCAAAGGTGATACCAATATACAAGGCTGGTAAAAAAACATACACTTTCAAACTACAGACCTGTTCCATTGCTCTCCCAATTTACAAAAATACTAGTGAAAATATTTTCTACAAGGATGGATAGCTTCATTCCTAAACATAATATACTGTGTGATCAGCAGAATGGGTTCAGGGCTATTAGGACAACAATATGTAATTATTCACTTTGTAGAAGAAATATCAACAGCAGTAGAACAACAAATATGCAGTGGGGATTTTCTTGGAAAAGAACAATTTTATTGATCATGAAATTACACACAAATGGTATTAGGCGGACTGCAATTTCATGGTTAAATAGATACTTACATAAAAGACAACCAAATGTTGAATAGCAAAACCATAAATCAAAGGTTAAGAAACCACACATGTGCGTGTATATAAATAATGTATGGGAGCTATCAAAAAAACTGACAACCATTTGATTTGCTGATGATACTAATTTAATCTGTTCTGGGGAAAATTTGTAACAACTCTTGGATACAGCAGAAAATTAATTAAAAAAGATAAAGAGGTGGTTTGATGCTAATAAACTAACACTGAATTTAAGTAAACCTAAATTTTAAATTGTTGGTAATCGTGCAACGACTTTACAGAAAGAACTTATGATAAATGACATTGAAATTAAAAGAGTAAAAGAAAACTTTCTCGGAGTATTAATCGAAAATTATGTTGGAAGCCTATTAGTGTAATAATACACTATATTAATGGAAAAATATCCAAATCAATTGCTATACTGTATAAAACTAATTATTCCTTAAATCAACGCTCATTCTATATGTTTCATTGTTCCTTCATACTTCCATGCGTTACTTGCTGTTTGGAGGTATGGGGAAACTCTTACAAAACCACCAATTAACCAATATTCATTTTCCAAAAGAAGTGTTAATAAAACCACTTATTGAGCACCAACTAACCCATTGAATATTACATTTAAAGCACTACAATTCAGAGATAATGTTGACTTTAAAACTTCACAAATGATGTACAAAATAAATAATCATCAGCTATCTAACAGTATCCAAGAGATGTTTCAAATAAGAGAGAGCAAACATCATTTAAGAGGACCATTTCTATTTATAAACCAAAACTAAAAAATGTATAAGAACAAATGCTAAATATCACTGCATCACAACTAAAGGAATTTACTTTATGGAACGACTGCAGTGAAGAGATCAAATCATCTACAACAAAGACATTATTTGAAATGAATATGTTAAAGATACACAAAAAGGATTCAAAGTGATAGAATTGTATAATGACAGCATGGTTCCTTGGCATCTATGTACTCATATTTCTACATACTAAGTCTAGTATGGATATGTTATTATTTAATCTGCTATAGATATATGGTAAAGAAAGAGCAAAAAGAAAAACAAAACCAGTGTAAATGTGTTTGTGTATGTATGCATCTGTGTGTATGATGTGGAAATAAGATTTGGCAATTTTTGGATTGAATTATTTAGAATCATTTTGGAAGATTGTGCTGAGAAGTACATGACCTTATTTATCTGTCATTTTAATTATAAATCTATGTTTGTTATTTTGTTATATATTTCATCCTGTGATTGTGTTATTTTTTGGTCTTGTATATGTTTTAGTCCTTGGCTTCTCCCTTATCTAGTTGTAGTTTCTAGTCTCTTGTGAGTGTCTGTATGTTCTGTTTTATTTTGATAGTCTGGTTTTCTGTGCTGTCTTGTCTTTAGTGTTACTTCCTGTGATTTCCCGCTCTTGTGATTACCTGATTTCTTCCACCAGTTTCCCAGCCCTTGTCAGCTGCCTCTTGTTACCTCGTTACCCTCTAGATTTAGTCTTGGTGTTCCCCTTGTCCTGTGTCAGATCATTGGAGTGTTTTTTTCTGTTTGGATTGCATGTGTGTGAGTTAGGCCTACAAGATACTAGAAAAATCTTACATTGCACTATTGTTCCTCTCCCTGCAATATACAATATTGCAATATGAAAAAAGAAAAAGACATTTTAAGAGATGACATTAATAGCTCTATTTTGAAATAATAAATGATTCTCAACTACTGCGGTGATTTCGTAGGGGTGTGCATCTACATAGAATATAAAAATGAAAAAGGATCTTTTCTAATGTGAACCATTCTTTGTTGAACTTTAATGCTTGAAAAACCAAAGCAAGTAAGCTGTGACTAAAGTTACTCTTCTGAAGTGATTTTGGATAAGAGACATTTCCCGGCCCTTGTCAGCTGCCTCTTGTTACCTCGTTACCCTCTAGATTTAGTCTTGGTGTTCCCCTTGTCCTGTGTCAGATCATTGGAGTGTTTTTTTCTGTTTGGATTGCATGTGTGTGAGTTAGGCCTGCAAGATACTAGAAAAATCTTACATTGCACTATTGTTCCTCTCCCTGCAATATACAATATTGCAATATGAAAAAAGAAAAAGACATTTTAAGAGATGACATTAATAGCTCTATTTTGAAATAATAAATGATTCTCAACTACTGCGGGGATTTTGTAGGGGTGTGCATCTACATAGAATATAAAAATGAAAAAGGATCTTTTCTAATGTGAACCATTCTTTGTTGAACTTTAATGCTTGAAAAACCAAAGCAAGTAAGCTGTGACTAAAGTTACTCTTCTGAAGTGATTTTGGAGAAGAGACATCAGGTAGAGATACGCTGGTTCATTAGCATGACACCATTGTAACCCCCGTCTGACTAACGTCACACACACACGCTGTCCACATGGCTACCTGTCTTAAAGGGGAAGGTTCGCGGGGTAATAATTGTGTAAAATGAGAACGGTTTACTTTTCTATCAAGCAACAAAAAAGTTTTTAATTTAAACATCGCAACGTTGTGCGATGTTGATACTAAAACACAATATCGTTCAGCCCTAGTGTGAGTCTTTCCCGTGTAGTCAAATTTTTCTTGGTTCTTGAGATTCCTGTTTGGACAGTGTCTTCATTTTGGATTACTTCTTGACTGCTGTATCCAGGACTCCTTTGTTTTGTATATTTTTGTATTGAAAATCATCAAACCATCCACTGCTTACCGTCTCTGCATTTGGGTCCACATTTCTGTGAATCTGTAACATTGTATATATATTTTTAATTTTATACGTGTTCCAAATAAACTAATACTAATAACTTGCGAACGGAACACAGGCAGCGTCAAGTCATTTCTCACGGTTGCAGCTATTGCCGTCGTCCTGCTCTGCACCCTGCCATGTCCTGTCCTGTCAAGAACTTGAATCAATTGTCAGAGAGGTCATTCAGGAAGAAATTGGCATTCAACTCAAAATTGAAGCCAATTCAAGAATATCTGGACTCACTTTTCAAGGATTTGGCTAATGAGCAACTATTGGCCAATATCAAACCTTCCGTTTTTAAGTAAAATCATGGAAAAATCTACTTATCGACTATTTCTTAACACTAAACAACAGTTTTGATACCTTTCAGTCAGGTTTCCAACCACACCACATCACAGCACTGAGAAGGCTCTTGTCAAAGTCTTTAATGACATCCACCTTAACACAGATAATGGCAAACTTTTCTTAGTATTTCTTAGCATTACTTGATCTCAGTGCTGCATTTGACACGGTCCATTATGACATATTAGTAGACCGATTGGAAAACTGGGTTGGCCTTTCTGGCTTTGTACTAAACTGGTTTGAATCCTACTTAAAGAATGGGGATTACTTTGTGTCAATAGGTAATTATGCATCTGAACTTACAAATATGACGTGCGGAATTCCGTAAGGGTCCATTCTGGGGCCTCTTCTGTTTAACATCTACATTCTTCCACTGGGTCAGATTATGGCAAAGAACAAAATAAGTTACCATAGTTATGCGGACGACACACAAATTTACATAACCTTATCGCCAGGGGACTATAGTCCAATACAAAACCTGACTAAGTGCATTGAACAAATTAACGACTGGATGTGTCAGAACTTCCTGAAATTAAATGAAGGAAAAACTGAGGTCATTGTTTTTGGAGCAAAAGAGGAACGATTAAAAGCCTGCGCTCAGCTTCAAACAACAATTTTAAAAAACAACAAAGTCAGTAATCTTGGTGTAGTCATGGACTCTGATCTGAATTTTAACAGCCACATTAAGACAATTACAAAGTCAGCCTATTATCACCTTAAGAACATATCAAGGGTTAAAGGACTTATGTGTCAACAGGACTTGGAAAAACTTGTACACGCTTTCATCTTCAGTAGACTTGACTAATCTGAAGTTGTCTTTACAGGTCTCCCTAAACAATCAAACCGACATCTGCAGCTGATTCAGAACGGTGCAGCTCGAGTCCTCACTAAGACCAAGAGACTGGATCACATCACTCCAGTTCTGAAGTCTTTACACTGGCTTCCTATGCCTCAAAGAATTGATTTCAAAGTACTTTTGCTAGTTTATAAATCACTCAATGGTTTAGGACCAAAATACATTTCTGATCTTCTACTACACTATGACCCCCCCAGACCTCTCAGGTCATCTGGGACAGGTCTGCTTTCTGTCCCCAGAGTCCGAACTAAACAGAGTGAAGCAGCTATTCAGTTTCTATGCTCCTCATATCTAGAATAAACTCCCAGAAACCTGCAGATCCTCTGCTACTCTGTTCTTTTAAATCAAGACTAACGACCTTTCTTTTTGATGCTGCCTTTCTTTAAATGATTGCATCCCACGTAGAAATTTGTATTAATGTGCATAAAGAAGTCAAGAAAAGATGGAAAAATCTCAAAGGCATCAAATTACATTTTAGACATTTGTATTATATGTCACAAAAAGTTACATTTTATTTCCATCATTTACACTTTCAAAATAACAGAAAACAAGAAAATGGCGTCTGCAAACGTTTGGGCCCCCTGCAGAGTTTCTAGAGAGCGGACAGTGAACAATCATGGTCTGGAAAGACCGGGTGATGTCAATCTTAAGGTTTTAAATGCCCAGACTCATCTGACCCCCCCCCCCCCCCCCCCCCCCCCCCCCCCCCCCCAACAACCAGCACCATGGCTTCTTCTAAGCAGTTGTCTAGAAAACTGAAACTGAAAATAGTTGATGCTCACAAAGCAGGAGAAGGCTAGAAGAAAATAGCAAAGCGTTTTCAGAGGTCAATATCCTCTGTTGGGAATGGAATTAAGAAATGGCCGTCATCATGAACAGTGGAAGTTAAAGATCTGGAAGACCAAGAAGAATATCAGATACAGAACAGCTCACAGGATTGGGAGAGACTGCCCAATCCATCAGAAAGACCTGGAGACACTTGAGTTGGGCTACACCATTCCACTATAAACAGATACTCATACAAATATGGTCTTCACGGAAGAGTCCTCTGAAGAAAATCTCTTCTTTGTCCTCACCACAAAAAACTGCGTTTGAAGTTTGCAAATTAACATATAGAGAAGCCTGATGCAATAGCTTAACTTTATTCCTTCGCTTACACGTTATTATACCTTAAACGTGTTTCCAGGTACCCTCAGCCACCCGGAGAAGCCCGGCAGCATTGGGAGAATTATGTTTTTATAATTTCTCAAGTCCTTTTAACACCATCCAGCCGACGCTTGTGAAAGACAGGTTGGAGAGGACTGGTGAGGACCAACTGCTGTCACAGTGGGTCCTGAACTATCTCGCAAACCGGCCACAGTTTGTGAGGGGACTTGACAGTGTGTCTGACCACCTTATGTGTAGTTAGGGCCCCCCCCAGGGGACTGTCTGGCCCCCTTCCTCTTCACTCTCCATATGGCAGACTTCAGACACAACCCTGACAGCTGTGTTCAGCAGAAGTTGTTTGACGACTTTGCCATCACTGATGACGATGAGGCGGAGGACTGAAATAGGACTGGTGTCAGCAAAATCACCTCCTGATCAACGCGGTGAAGACCAAGGAGATAAAGAAAGAAAATGACGGCTATGCTGGTCCAT
>NC_048413.1:80850-96847 GCF_013103735.1 Etheostoma cragini | reverse complement strand
CCCTCTGCACTACACCCCTTCAGCCATGAAGAGCAGTTTCAGTTACAGGTTGCTCCGCGCCCGCTGTGTGTAGGAGAGATACCGCAGATCTTTCCTTCCAGCGGCCGTCATACTGTACAACGGATGCTGTTGACTCTGTGCAATATTATTATTACATCTGTGCATAATTTTTCTCTTATCTTTGCTGTTTGCAATTTCCCCACTGTGTGACATAGAAAGGTTTTCTTATCTTATTTGCTATAGCCACTTGACCAAATAACATCCATCAGCTCCATTTTAAATTAAACAGAAACAGTAACAAACTTATAGTTCCACATTACATTACAATTATTATCCGTAACTATTTAATTTGAACATGTAAATATTACAGTATACTTACATGATTATGAACACACACGTGAATGGCTGACTAACACACTGCAGCTAGTAGCCTACCATTCATAATATTCATGATTCCTCCCACTTTTAACTCCAGCACGTTTTTTCTGCAAACGTAAACAAAGGCACTGATTGGCTGATCCCTGCCACCCAGAACATGAATGACCAAGTCTTTCATCACACAAATTGCAAGGCATTTAGTTAGTTAGTTTCCTCTGCAAGCCGCACACAGACATAAACACGCATTCAAAGGCATTCCACACACGACTTGGCAGCAAAGCGTTAGAATGAGGATATAAATATTAAGGCTAGGGTAGTGAGCTGCTAACCAGAGCAATAACACTCAATAGCAAATCAACCTCAATAAATGCCAGTCTGGCATTACCTTGCAGACGACAATCCAATTAAAAATTAGTTGGAAAGAAATCAGGGTTATAACCTAAACTTAAACTGTCAAGTATGATGCCCCTAGTTTGGCAAAAACAATTTTACCTCCATCCTTTCTTCTTTATGATACTTCCCAAGACAACTTCAGCCCTGGGAAAGGAAAGCAAGGTGAGAGAGAAAGAATAATCTTTTTTTACCTTTCTTTAATTAACAAAAGAAAATGATTTGTTTATGAAATGTAATCTATTTCATATGCTGTAGGAAGTAGCATTTTACTACATGGTAATGTAAGAGATGAGTTTACCTTTTCTGACTCCCAAAATAAACCTTTTTACAAACCCTCTCATGCATTTTTCCCTGTCCAGTTACTCTGCAACCAGTTATCTAGACACACACACACTCAACTAATGAACAGAATATTAATTAGCAATGTAATCTGTAAACAAAACACCATCACAGCAATTTTCCATTTTACTGTATGGGTGTAGTCCGGGGTGGCCTCCTAAGGCTTTAGAATTGTTAAATTAAATGAGGTATATCTACAGAATTCAAATGTATGGTAATTTTCTCCACATAATACACATATGCACAATGTCAATTATTTTATCAAACATTTTGCAGAAGATCACCTTTTGAAAAATCTTTAAACAATGTACAGACCTTTGCAAAAGAGCATTTGGGCGCCACACGGCCCAGGTACTTATACATAATAAGTACCATAATATTACCATTTTTAGACCAATTTCAATTAAGTACAATCAAAGTTGTAAATTGGCATTATCTCAGTTTTAGTTAAGTTTGTAACCTGATAACTTCACAACATTTCAAACCCTGTCGTTTAAAGTACAAAGGGTTTAGAGTATTTGGCTTTAGTTTTAACAACAGCAGTAGGGGCACTGTAAATAGTGTGTATCCAGTGCCATTAAACTTAAAACCCAAATGAAATCTTCTGAGAACCGACTTAAGATATTCCCATTCAACCCCAACCAAAGCTTTCTCCACACCAACAGAGTATTACATTTAAGCAATTAAGTTTGTTAGTATGATGAAGAATATCAAAGTACCTCCGTAAATTATCAATAGAAGTATGGAACGTGAATAAACCAGGTTTGGTGTAAGTGATTAAGGTATTTGGTAGCACTTTAAATTCCACCACGGTAATATATAGGTAATAAATTGTAATTACAAAGTAATAACAGGGTAATAAATCACAGTAATAAGATGTCCTTGTCGTAACCCTGTACGTGCAGGGTCATTAGGACATTAGAAACCACCAAAAGCATTTCCAGGTAATCTCTCCACCTCTGTTATTGTAATATTACCGTGCAATGAAATAGAAATTGGCAGATTCATTGTTATTACACATAAACTACCAGAACCATTTCCAAGTAAGAAGACAAGATTAAACATAATTAGTAAAGTATTACCTTAAAACAAAGGGAAATATTTGTAACATAAAGGGTGAATGAATTTCATTATTATCATGCTATTTCAATATAAATTTAACTATATTACAACTACCCATATATACATATGGTTATCATCAAATCATTCCTGGTTATTACCTTGTCAATTGTTATTATATCTGTTACCTTTTTATCACCTCAGTACCCAAGTATTAGATTATTACTGTGATTTATTAAACTGTTATTACGTTGGTAATTACATGTTATTACCTATACAATTACCTCTTTATTTTATACTGTTACCCCACCATTACCATGTTATTACTGTGGTGAAATCTTAAGTGCTACCAACATTTTTTCAAGGTGCAATGCCAGAATTTTGCAATAATTTCATAATCAGCATTTAGAATTGTAATCTCAATTCTAAATAGGAAGGACATTAAAGAGGGCATTTTCCAATGTTTTGGAGTCAGGCTATGGAGGCCAGATGTAAGAAATAAGTAAGGTGACCTATATTAAAGCAAGCATTAATCAAAGCAAGAAACGGCGATATATAACTTGAAAAGTGTCTACAAAACTCAACTGGCAGTCCTTCTAAAGCCAGAGTGTTGCCACTTCCAAGTGCGGCCTTGGCATACTGCAGTTCCTCAACATTGGCATTAGTCTTTTACAGAATGAAGAAGCATCGGAGCAAAACAGCAGAGAATACTAGAACAGTGTCAAGACTTATGTGACCAAGTTATATTTTATATGTAGCTCTGTTGATAATGACTAAAATCTCTTTTATAATAGTCGAGCATCCAGCTTTTGATTTAAATAGAATAACTTACTACATTAGCGTGAAATGCACTTGACATGCATTTATTTAATTTTAAAATTTAAAACCATCCAAACAAATACCTTCACCAATATTGAGGTAAAATGTCAAGCAATTTAAAGCGGGTGAACTGTCTGCAATCATCCTGAGGAGTTTTAGCAGCAGCAAACAGCTTTTAGTGCATTTTTGTACACATATTAATTTGTTCATCCTGAGACAAAGTGACATGATTGACAATAGCATTCTACATTGTTTATCCTGCTCACTATTATGTCTTGTTTGTACTGTAGATGTCAAATGTTGTCAATTACCAGACGAGTATACTACAAAGCCAGATTAGTAACTAAGCCAGTCTCTTTTTTTTTTAAGATAATTTATTTGGGTCTTTTTCCCTTTATTCAGAGCGACAGTGGATAGACAGGAAAGGGGGGAGAGAGATGGGGGAAGGTCCGCAGGTTGGATTCTTTACCCGGACCGCTGCAGGACTCAGTCTACATGGGGCGCACGCTCTTACTGGGTGAGCTAGAGGTCACCCCAAGCCAGTCTCTTTTAACTTGGCTAGAACACCATGGACAGACCTTACTTGTACCACACCGGTTTATATTTACTATTTATCAAGGCAAACCTGTTGAGCTGTAACATTGCTGTAATGCAATTACAATTTCACAAACACAACACAACATAAAAGTTTGCATTGCGATGCGTTTGTTCTATATCAGTGTTATAGAAAATCTGAGTGAGAATGCTGTTTAGCTGTTTTTCAAGGTTGTTCTTGCTTTACGTCGATGTGTGTAGTGTTTTCTGGTCATTTTCCCACGCGGGCTCTAAAAGAAGCCTTCTATAAAATCTCAGGTAGCATACAATAAGAGTTTGTTATATTTTTATTAAGTATGATATTTATTTACATATGAAATGCTGTATAATTCTTTAATTGTTACCACATTGGGTACAATTTTAAAGTCTGATTTAAATTGCTGTTGTGCAGCTAAAAAGGACATTGGTAAGACGATTTGCATATTTTTAATTATGCATCTGTAAATGTTGCATTACTGCCATCTACTGGAGAGCACTTGGTGTCCCAGCAGGTTACCCTTTTTTTGTGACACACATGTCATGGTAAGACAGTTTTAAAAAGATAAATGCGAATCAGTGGATTTTGTGAGAAACTGCACAGTAAAATTGTCTGCAGAAGAGAGCAAGAATTCAATTACGATGAGGTTTAAAAATACATTTTCATTGAAAAATGCTCAGTATATTAACAAATTCAACGCACAGACACAGATACACATTTAACCTGGGAACGGCTGCAGATCGGCTCCACTGCGTGTTAGCTCCATGGTTGAGCCACGTTTGATGTGATCGCATTGTTTTTGTCCTGTAATCATCGTTCTTGATTCTCTGACCAGGCTTTGCCACAGTTACTAAAATAAAGTGCACAAATTATTTTTCTTCAGGTGTTTTTAGCGGTTAAAACAGCTTCATGTGTACTAACACCATCCTCTTTACAGAAGTGGGGCTTATGCTAATTTACATATAGACTGGGAAAACCAAAACAGACACATTAATGTGGAAAAGTATACACAAATGCATTCAGTCACATCTTGATTTGATCTTGGAAATCATACACAGCCATACTTACTTCCCAGCATTATACACTTCAGCAGTGTCGAACAGATTGATCCCATTCTCATATGCCAAAGTCATCAGCTCCTCTGCAACCTTCAACCGCAAAATTTGAAACAAGTTTTTTTCGTGGGCAAGTTGAAAAGGTTCTTTAGAAAACAAGCAGTTGCATCAAGAATGCTTCACTATACAAACTATAAAACAATATTATCAGGATTTTTGTTTAGCTGTGGTTTGGATTTGAACATTTGTGGTGGAACACTAGTAGCTACATTGCAGGTCAGCAACACCGATTAACAATTGTGTTGATGTTATGGGTCCTTAGCTCAAACTCTCTCCCAAATAAACACATTATGCTGAAACTGCTGGAAAATGTCAACAGTAACGTAAATTGGAAGCTTGTACCAAGTTAATTCTTAAACTCATTGCAGACAAGTTTGACCATCTATCTGTAAGCAAACGGGTGATAAACCTGTCAAAGCTGGTGTAAAATTAATTTGGACGGAGCCATGGTTTCTTAATCAGGATCTCTTTGCATTACCATCAAAGGGAGTGTTTACAATGTAATTTAAACAGAAAGACCAGATTGCAAGCCGCCTACTTTTTGCCTATGAAGATGAAAGCATATTGTAGAAATAAGACTGTTGTTGCAAATATAAACTCACAATTTGATAGTCTTATTTTACCACTCAATGCACTCTCAATGCTGACCATTTATTTCTAATACACTTGCTCACTTGATGCAACAGATTTAAATATTTTACTCAAGAACTGCATTTAGGTCTGACACTAATAATGAAGAATAAATAAGTTAAATTTTTTAAATATCAAATCTGGCTAGATCCTTTATGCAGGAAAGTCTGAAGATGCACTGGAGTAATTTTGATGTATATTGAGGAAAAAAAGGAGGAGGAGGAGGGTTTATTTGTTGAAATGAACTGAAATTAAAATTAACTTTTCTGGTCAAATAAAATCATAAATAAATGACTTGATTTAAATTTTCAAAGTTTTCAAATTGGACTGTAAAAGGAAATCTCGTTTGTTTCCAGGTTATTACCAATATATTACAATAATAATTGTAACAAATTACTCTTCACCCTCTACACCTCAGAATTCTCGCACAACACCCACTGCCACATCCAGAAGTTCTCCGATGACACAGCCGTTGTTGGTTGTGTTTCTGAGGGGAACGATCTGGAATACAGGTCGGGTATCAGGGACGTCAGCTGGTGTGAGCTACACCAGCTTCAGCTCAACACCAGCAAGACGAAGGAGACGATTGTCTACTTCAGTTGGAAAACATCCCACTTCTCACCGGTGAGCATCCAGGGATTGGATATTGAGGTAGTGGAGAGCTACAGATTCCTGGGTGTTCACCTGAACAATGAACTGGACTGATTACACTCATGCTCTAGAAGGGCCAGAGTCCTCCATCTGCTGAGGAGACTCAGGTCCTTCGGAGTGTGCAGTGCGTATATATATATAAATAAAGGAAAATAAAACAGGCCCACCTTGACTTTTAGGCCTACTTCCTGTTGCTACAAGGTGGTGCTATGACTTTGAGCTAATTGGCCTTTATATGTCGTCAAGGTTAGAGTCTTATGAATCCTGAAAGGTTTTGAGCCAAATTTACAAAAGACACAATATGGCCACCCCGCCACAGCCATGTCCTATGACAAAAAGTTTTTCTTTTAATAACTTTTCATCTTAAAGGTCTTAAGATGGCACAGACCAAATCTGAAGTTGATTGGATGAAATCTCTAGGAGGAGTTTGTTAATGTACAACATGTGGAAATGGCCAAAATCACACTAATTTCAATTACACATTCAATTCAAAATGGCGGACTTCCTGTCGGGTTAAAGGTATTGCTCTAATGAGATTTTTTGTAAGTCTTGGCATGGAACATATGTGAACCAAGTTTTGTTTCGAGCAAGGCTAAAATGTTTTTAACTTTGTAGGGGCCTCTGGCGAGCCATTTATAAGTGCCGATTCTTGAAACCCTGAAAATACGTACATCTTCGTCAGACTTGATGCACCTCAAAAAGGCGATATATTTGCCAGATAAAGAATAATAATTTCTTCAGTTTCAATAGGGCCTTTGCCCTTGTTGGTGCTCGGGCCCTAACAAACAGTTTTAAACAGATTTTATTTGAGTTGCAATTTGAAATGGGGGAATTAATCGATGTTTCTAAGTTTGGGTGTTGATGAATTCTAGAGAGGGAGCAGAGCGGCTGAATGCTCTAGTCCCCCTTGGTGGTGAGATGGGCAAAGATGACAGACAAGTGCATGAAGGAAGAGGATCTGAGGGAAGCTGAATTCTGGCCAGATTTGTGAGGGAGGCCAAAAAGAAGAGTTACAGTTATCCAGACAAGAAGTGATGAGACTGTGGACAAGGATGCGTCAGTGTGGGTGGTAAGAGAGGGGCGGAGGTGATAGATGTTTTGTTGTTGAAAGTAGGCAGACTGTGTATTGTTACTGATGTAGGGTTGAAAGGATAGTGTGCTGTCAAGGATGACACCCAGACTCTTAACCTGGGGGGATAAACACTTTTAGATGGTTTTGGATAAATTGGATTTGGTGCCAATGAGAAGAACCTAGGTTTTGTTACTGACTAATTTTAGCAAGTTTTGGGTAAATTTTTTTGTTTTTGTTTCAGAGATGCAATCAGTGAGGGAGGTGGGCGGGAGAGTGGAAGAGGGTTTGGTAGAGAGGTAGGGCTGGGTGTCATCAGCATAACAGTGGAAGATATTGCCGAGGTAAATGATGACAAGTAGGGGCACAGCCGGGACAGAGCCCTGGGGCACACCTGAAGTAACGGAAGAGGGGGTGGATCTTAGTGTGGCCGGAGGTAACATGTGAACCAGTGTAGGAGGAGGGTGGTGTGACAGATGGTATCAAAGGCTGCACTCAGGTCGAGGAGGATGAGGATGGTTAGAGTCCCAAATCAGCTGCCATGAGGTTATTGTGGGATAGGTGAGAATGGAGTTGAGAGGCAACTGTTTTTCAAGGATTATGGAGATGAAGGGTGGATTGGATATAGGTATTATTAGTTTTAGTAGTACATTTACAGCTCATAGCAAGTTAATGCAACATCGTCTGCGGCTTTTGTTTGATATCTACTGCAGCTAGCATATGTTAGCAATAGTTTGCACACAATGGCTTGTTAAATCTAATATTACTAGACATTAAATAGAAACAGGTAGTTTTTCATTTAGCAACAACTATTCAAGTTCATACCATCGAAACTAGCAGAAGCGTAATATTAGTTTCTACCAAGTAGTAGTAAATGTAAGTGGACTGTATTTTATATAGCACCTTTCTAGTCATAACAACTACTCAAAGCTCTTTTACATAGTTCAGGAACCATTCACCATTCACACACATTCTTACACTGTGGCCAAGGCTGGAGAACAAGGTCCCACCTGCTCATCAGATAAGCATTCACACACATTTACACTCCGATGTGCAGCATCAGGAGTAGCTTGAGGTTCAGTGTTTTGCCCAAGGACACTTTGACATGGGACTGCAGGGCAAAGGATTGAACCACCAACCTTCCGATCTTCCGCTCTACCACTGAGCCACAGCCGCCGTAGATACATTTATTGTCCCTGTGGGGCATTTGGGTTCTTTTGTAACAGTCGCAAGTCACGGCATGACAGGACATCAGACATATGATACAAACATATAGTCCCTTCATCAGACCCCGACAGACATAACATGATAATGTACATCACACATTGCAATACACTACACTATTCACCCTTGGGTATGACCAGCTGGACATCTAGTATATTTTGACTGATTTAAAGATGAACTGAACTGAAAAACTAAATGTTGATAACTTGTTAGTTATGATAATTACAAAGGAATTACACAAAAAAATGTAATAAAAAAAATCAATGTAGCTTTTTTTAAGCAACACAAAAAATGCATTTGTTAGTATGAGAATGCTGACAATATTGATGACGTCACTGGCATGGTAGGACCTGTGAAGGTATCTAGGCAACGGCTGCAGCATATTATATACACACGAAAATTAGTAATTTTAATGGCATGGGTTACACATTTGAGCCTGTGAGGGACAGGTGTGTAGTGTGTGACTACCACCACATGGAGGACAATCAGGTTCAGGCTCCACCTTCAGTACAGGATCGTTTGGGGGGGAGTGATAGGGATCGGTGTGTGTGTTTGTGGGCACAGGTTACTGTCATGCGCTCTCCTTTAAAAACATGGTTAAGGTCCTGTTTGTTTACAAAAATAGAGGCAGATAAATGGAAACGCATTAATCCAATGGGATTGCTTGTTAGCTGCACGTAGGAGAGTTACCCCAGTTTGACCATAGATGCACGTAGGAGTCACGAGTTTGGCAGTTTCCTTTACTTTAGGCAGGTACGGAGTTGGCAGATTTGTACTATGGAACTAGCAGCTGTTTCTGCATCAACAATGTGCCCTGAGACGGAGGACATCAGCTAGCTTCAAGGTGAGTAGAGACGGTCTGCCCTGTACTGGAGCCTGAAGCCCTCAGGTTTCAGTCTGTTTGACTTAACCCTCACCAGTGACGCTGTTGTGTCAAAAGCACAGCTCTCATGTCTCTAAAAAATGCTCGCTACAGACTCGAAATTCAGGGCCTGTCGGAGGGCTAGCCCTTTGTAAGGCAGCTAGCTGCTAGCCATGAGTTGAGGACTGTTTTTTTCCTTGTCAAAGGTAGCCTGTGGAAATGTGTTGTAACCCCAGCTGCCTTAGCCCTGTACAGTTTCTTACTGCACCCAGGGGCAATACAGTATGACCCCCCCCCAGAGTTCTTGGTTTCAGTTTCCTCAGCCATATGTCCGCTAGCTTCCAACTCTTTGTATGTTTGCTGCGCTGCTAGTGCTAGTTAGCCACGGAGTAGCTTACCAGTGACATAGTAGATTGTGGAATTCCAACATGGCGGCGCCCGTATAACAAAAACAACACTTTTAACTGACCATTTTATCCCTTTTCACAAATTCCCCCTTTTTAATAATTGTACCAATGAAAAGAAATAAAATACATCTGTTATTTCACCATTATTCAAATTCCAGTTCAGTTCATCTTTAAGGCTTTTGTGGCTTGTAAAGTAAGTATTATATTAATTGTAATATTAATATCCTGGTTTTAACCTGGAAACAAACAAGACTTAATTTACAGTATAGTTTCACATTAACAATAAGTAAATATATTTATGTTTTTCATAATTATGTTGTGGTACCTGTATGTTACAGTTGGTGTTGACTACACAAAAGAGTTTATTTATCACAAGTTTAATGGTAATTTTCTGGTAATAACCTGAAAACTGACACTCATTTTTACAGTCCAGTTTTGACTTATGTAAAAGAGTAATTGTCACGTGCCGTGTTGTGTGATTTTACTGCAAGTGTTTGTGATTATCTGCATGTGTGTGTGATTCTCTGCAGGTGTGTGCTGCTGATGACAGGCCAGCAGCTGAGGCTGATCAGCTGATCAGTGCTGGGCCGCTTAAGAGAGGGCAGCATGGCTGTGTGCAGTAGAGAGGCTTCTGAGGAAGCCAGCATAGAGAGGTGCTAGGAGCTGCTGTGTGACCCACTCTGAGACCTAACCTTACGACTTAACCTGACGACATAACCTGTGCCTTTTGTTATCTTCCTTTTGAAGATTGTTTTTAGTTGCCTCTTGTTGTGTGGGCACAATAAAATTGTCTTATTGCCGTTTATTTTCTATAGCGAGTTTATTAATATAAACTGATTGCGTCCTCCACCCCTAGACTACTTTGGGTCGTAACAGTAATGTTCAGGTTTTTCATAGTTATGTTGGGGAATCTTGGTACAAGTTATTGTTGACTGCTTTAACAAAGGGAGTACTCAATACATGTTACAAGGAAATATCCTAGTAATAACCTGGGAACAAACAAAAGTACTGACTACTGAGTAAATTGTGAATCCATCTACAAGAACATACCCAGGATTTATGAAGATGTTCTATCATGACTACACAACAGATAAACTGTCTCCACAGTGATTACGTTGATCCATCCTTGCCAAGTGAACCGATGTGGTTCCTTGACAAAGAACACTGTTTATAATTTTTTACTTTCATTTCAACAATTTTTTTTTTCTTGCAAGTTTACGTTTTTTTAATCTTCCAAATCCAAATTTTATAATTTGTTTCTCGTAAATTTCCTACTGTAATCTCAGAAAATATACACATTTTCAACTAACTAATCTAGACTAGTGCAAGTGGCTGTATGGTATCATAATCCAAAGGGTTAGGTGTTGAACATAATCAGGAAATGTTTAAACCAATAATCATTGAAGGACCACCAGCCAGTTCTGTATCTTTAAAAGTTTGCGCCACCATTTTAAAACCAGGTGACATTAGTTTCAATCTTTGTGTACAAGATGTCAATGTATGCTACTTGGTAAAAAATAGTGTGATTGTTATACGCCGTTCAAGATGGATTACTTGAGACTGTATATGTGTTCAGGTACTTTCTCTTACCTTATTTGTTATCTGGCCTCCAAAGGTAACCCATGTGCCTGCACAAAAATAAAACAATTACGTTTTGTGTGTGTGTGTGTGTGTGTGTGTGTGTGTGGGGGGGGGGGTCTCTTCAGCTTGTTTCAATCACAGGAAATGATAAAGATTAAACAACAAAGGAATTGCAACATATTTGAATATTGTTCAGTTTGCAAACCAATATTTGAGAACCTGCAGTTCAGTCACATTTGTCAGGGCACAACAAGTGGAGCTTTCTGAACTGTAGTGATATTAAAAGGGTTGTCAACATTCTCACTTTTGGCATAAGACACAAATTTCAACATATTTCAGGGTCTGTCTCACACGCTCATGCCATCAAAACTAAGAGTCTACTGGGCGCCTGGGTAGCTCACCTGGTTGAGCATGCATCTCATTTACCAACGCTCAGCCCTTACCACAGTGGCCGTGGGTTTGATTCTGACCTGCTTCATGTCATTCCCCTTTCTCTCTTAAACTGTCCTGTCAATAAAGGCCTAAAAATTACCAAAATTAATCTTAAAAAATAATTAAAGAAGGGACCACAAACCCACTCTTTAAAGTAAAACTACTAATAGTAGAAATACCTATGTTTATGGTTTTTATTGTAGTGTTCTTCGGAGGAATTTTGGACTAAGACAAATGGATGCTTTGGTTGGCTTCTCAACAAAGTAGTCTACTAGTGGTGGGGAGTAAGCTAATATTACCAGTCGGCTAACTGCAAAGTCAGTGTCCATAGTGTTGCTTTCAGACAGTGTTATCCAATCATTTCAAATATAGCCCAGTAAACACTACCCAGACATGTTCAGGTTACTACAACATCAACACTAAGTGGAAACCACACACTTGTTACCAAATGTTTTTCATTAAAATAAAACACTTTTACTTTTAAATTTCTGATGTTTGCCCAATCAGCATGTCTTCTCCTCTTCACAACATTGGGGAAAATTAGCTTTTGTATCAATTAAGAACTAAAAAAATAGTAAATGAAAGCAGCAGTGTCATGGCCTTAACACAGTTGTCAATATTTTCTCACTCTAGCCTTTAAAATAGTGATAACTAGGCATACAGTACAAATCCAACAAAATTGACTGATCGTATAATTGTGGATGCAATGTATATACAATTATAAATTACCAATTTTGGAGTTCCGGTTATGGCACGCAACTGTGGGGCCAGGCTCCGGCGGACTTAATATGTTCCGACCTTTTAATATGTAGCTAAATTGAGCTATTTGTGACCCAAAATATTTGACAGCCTTACGATACATCAAACACAATATCAAAAGGTCGAGGGAAAGGCCGACCTAAAGACGACAAAACACAGACTTTGAAACTTTGCACGAGGATGATAGGTAACGAGCGAGATGCTAACTCAAGAGGAGGCTAGTCTCAATGAGAACCAGATTTTAACAGCCATACAGTCCCTGAGGAATGTCTTCTCCACACAGCTGCCTGAAGTAGTTTCATCCAACCAAGAGATAAAAGAAACCATAAGGACATTTTCTGAAAGACTTGCAGATGAAGAAACCCGCATCAGCACAGTGGAGGACCAGCTAACTTTGCTAATGACCCTGGCAACACCACACGTAAACAAGTCCAGAAACTTACCGAGTTGGAAAACCGTCAACATCGTTCCAACCTGAAACTGGCTGGATTACCCGAAGGGTCGGAGAATAGAGATGCGTATGCATTCTTAACAACATGGCTACCCAAGGATCTTAACATGGAAACAGCAGGACAACTGTTAACCATCGGGCAAGCCTAAAGAATGGGGAAAATGCCACAGCTGACACAGGTTCAACAGGGGTCGGATGGACCACGGCCACGGGTTCTCATGGTGAAATTCCTGACATAGTGAGACAGAGACAAAGTTCTGAAGGCAGCTCGTCTGAAAGGTGAAACCATAGTCATGTTTTTACCTGGTCTCTCTCTGCTGAAGTCAAAGCCTGCGCCAAATGCGTAAGGAGTATGGATTTATGTTCCCTGTTAAATTGCAAATTCTACAAAACACGACCTGGCACTACTTCACCTTTGCAGCCCAAGCTGAAGATTTCATCCGACAGATTAAGAAGATGTGTATCAATCATAAGGCACTTTACGTGTCATCAGCTGAAGAGCGGCAAGTAGGCCTATCAGAGAACTCTGACCTGTTCTGCATTGCTCTCTCAGGGTCTGTTATGAGCTTACCTGAAGGAAAGTTTAAATTATGAATGGCATAGTCACTTTGTCTACTGTACTTTGTAGGCTACTGTAACTAACTTAAGATTCTAAACACACCGGGTCAAAAACCAACTTTAAATTTTTCCTTTTCCATCCGCATTACATGAATTCGTCGGAACATATCCGATGTAGCTTATTTTATTTTTGCTGGTTGCTATTCTGCTCCTCAAGAGGATCAGACTTCAGCCTTATCAGGATCTGTTAAATCCTGTTGTGTTCGATTTGTTTGTTCTGAAGGCACACTGTTCATTTTATTAAAAGGCATGGTTATAAAGGGGGTTGCAGATAAGCTTATTTTACTGACTTCATGAGTGGTGACATTAAAATAAATATCTCAAGGAACATCAGGGGACTTATCTAGGGAAGATAGTGAAATTAAAACGAGTTATATCTAGGTTGAAACAACTAAAAACACAGCTTTTAGTCAAGAGACTCATTTACTTGCCACTGAATATGCGCCTTTAAAAAGGAGGTGGCCAGGTCACGTTGCATTTGCCTCCATCTTCTCTCAAGCAAGGGGGGTAGCAGTACTCGTACACTCATCTGTTCCCCTACGGGTTTATAAAACCATAAAAGACGCCGCAGGGAGATTTGTTATCATCCAAGGCTCTTTATTAAACCAAGATATCAATTTAGTTTAGATGGCCCTTACAGCGATGATAAACAGTTTTATAATAACATGTTTTTAACTTTATCAACATCACCTGATCATATTTGTATGGCAGGAGACTTGCACTGTACTCCCAACCCAACACCGGATAAGTCATCAGATGTGGATACCTTGCACATGCAGTGTAAGAAAAAATAATACAAAACTTTATTGGCGAGTTAAATCTTTGTGACATTTTAGATTAGATTAGATGATACTAAATTCATCCCACAGCGGGGAAATTCCCTTGTTACAGCAACATTTTCTACAACGAAAGCAAAACAAGTAAACACACAAAAACAGGCAAACAATAGACAATGTGCAGAAGGTAGACTGAATTAAAGTGGCGTCACATAAATGTTAAATGTAAATGTATTTTATTTATATAGCACTTTACAACAACCGATAAGTGAACCAAAGTGCTTCACAACAAATAAAACCACAGATTTAAAACAACAATACACCACTAACAAAAATTACAATAATGAATGAGAAAAGTAAGAAAAGATAAAAAATAAAAATAATAAAAACAATACAATCAATACAAATGTGCCATCAGATTTCTAGGTACCAAACGCCACTTTCAAAAGATGCGTCTTAAGTCTTGATTTAAAAAGACCCAGGTCAGTAAAGATTCGCATCTCACTGAGCAGCTTATTCCAGAGCTTAGGTCCAGAAACCGAAAAAGCGCGGTCACCCCAGTGTTTCAGTTTTGACCTGGGCACTTCCAACATGAGTTGATTAGATGACCTCAACGTCCTTCCACAATTACGAACAATCAGCATGTCTAAAACGTAAGATGGGGCAAGGCCATTAAGAGCTTTAAAAACAAACAATACAATTTTATACTTATTTCTAAGGTGTACTGGGAGCCAATGGAGAGAATAAAGAATCGGAGTTACGTGGTCTTGTTTTTTCGTGCCCGTTAACAGGCGGGCTGCTGCATTTTGCACAAGTTGGAGACGGTCAACAGAGGACTGGGAAACACCCATATACAGGGCATTGCAATAGTCGAGTCTAGAGCTTATTAAAGCGTGAATAGCCTTCTCACGGTCATGACGGTTTAAAAACGATTTTACCTTTGCCAGAAGGCGCAGTTTAAAAAAGCTTGATCTAACAACATTATCAATCTGTTTGTTGAATTTAAAGGAACTCTCAAAAATCACTCCTAAGTTCTTTACCGTCTGTCTTGCCGTTGGAAACCAGGGATCAAACCCGTTAGACACAGATTCCCCAAACACAATATATTCAGTTTTATCCTCATTTAAGTGCATAAAGTTTTGGGCAAACCACTGCTTAATGTCCGTGATGCAGTCAACTAAGGTACCTTGTACATCACCAGGCTTCAATGGCAGATAGATTTGCAGATCATCTGCATAGCAGTGAAAAGATAGGTTGTGTCTTGCTATAATTGACCCTAGCGGTAGCATATATATAATGAAAACGAAATAGGGCCAAGAATGGAGCCTTGCGGGACTCCACAGGAAAGAGAAGCACAGGAAGAAGTCAAATCCCCCATCATCACAGAGAAAGTTCTATTTGATAAGTATGACATAAACCACTTCAGTGCGGTGCCATGAATGCCAACAAACTGTTCCAGGCGTGACAGGAGGATTGTATGGTCTACCGTATCAAAGGCAGCAGTGAGGTCTAGTAGTACTAAGGCAACAGGACATTTGTTATCTACAAAGAAAGCAATATCGTTATGTACCTTTAATAATGCAGACTCAGTGCTGTGGTAAGACCTAAATCCAGACTGAAATTTTTCAAGGACAGAGTTGTTTTCCAGAAAAAGTTTCAACTGTAAGAAAACAACTTTTTCCAAAACTTTAGAAAGAAATGGAAGATGAGAAACTGGTCTAAAATTAGATAGCAGTGTATTTTATTTATTTATTTATTCATTCAGGACAATGCACATTGATGAATATGCACAACAGTACATGTAAATGTGCCAGATTGTAGCCCAAGGGCTAATTTCCATCTGCAGTCCAATAGGCAGGTTGG
>NC_048413.1:79643-80750 GCF_013103735.1 Etheostoma cragini | reverse complement strand
CTCCTGTAAAACTAAGTCTGTCTATATGAAGTCCAGACTTAATAGATTTTCTGAGTAATTGATCCCTATGCTTTATTAACTTTAAACAGGCAGGGTTAAGCCAGGGGCGAGAGTTGGATTTCTTACTTCCACGGCGCCCGCTCCTGGAGAAAGAGAGGATAACCTCTTTAACTTTCGAGAGAAATAAGTCACTGCCACTGTAGAGTCAAGGTTAGGTTTTTTAAGAAGGGGCCTAACCACAGCATGTTTAAAGACAGCTGGGACGGTTCCTAGGCTAAGACAACTATTCATTAAATCCACAAGCCCAGGCCCAACAACATCAAAAACCAGTTTCAGGACTCTAGTAGGCATAAAATAAAATGGACAATTTGTGGACTTCAATGATCTCACTATCTCGCTAAGGGAAGATAGAGAAACTAACTCAAACTCCTCAAACACAGCAGAATGAACTGGAGCAACAAAAAATTCCATATTAAAACCTTTCCTAGTACTCTGTCTAACAGAGCCAACCTTATCGACAAAAAATTGAAGACAATTTTCACAAGTGATAGTTGCAACATCAGCAAGAGCAGAAATTGGTGGGTTCACAAAATAATTAATTGTAGCAAACAGGACCCTAGGGCAGTGACTGCTGCTAGAAATTATATCAGAAAGATACTGAGATTTTGCTTCTCGTAGGGCCCTCTGGTAATCAGCAAGACTGGCCCGCAAAAAGTCCAACGAGACATGCAGTTTATCCTTCTTCCATTTCCTTTCAGCCTGCCTACAACGTTGCCTAATGGTACGAGTATTGTCATTAATCCAGGGATCCGTTTTTAATTTACTCCATTTATGGCAAAAAGGGGCGATGGTGTCCAGAATCCCGGAGCAGGTAGAATGGAAGAGAGAGAGAATATTGTCTGGACAGGTGGGAGAAATCTTTCCATTCATGGCGAAAAACTCTGACTCCCTAAATGCAGCAGCGAATTCATCAGCCGTGGTTGAAGTGATGATACGACGCTGGCACGATGGAGCCAAAGACTTTCTAGTTGGAGGAGGGGCTATATATTCAAACACAATGGGAAAATGATCTGAGATGGCAGTCTCAGAGATCTCTTTAACGTCAAT
>NC_048413.1:77530-79543 GCF_013103735.1 Etheostoma cragini | reverse complement strand
AGTCTTATTCACAACTGACCGAGTGTTGATCAGAGCCATGCGAATTAAACTCTGGTCCATCCGTTCGGAGGCATAAGCGACCGGGCAAAGATTGTCAGGTATGCTGCCTCGTCTGCAGATCCTCATGGGCCGGAAGCACGGACGCGGGTACCCAACCTCGGGAATAGCCGGTATCAGCCATCGATAGCAGGGATCAATTGACCCTCGTGTGTAGTAGCTGACCCTCTCCCCGGAAGACCCGAGCGATGAGCGGAGGACGGGGCCATAAGCTTTCAATCTGCAACTCAATCCACCTCTCCTTCCTTGTCGTCTGCGGCGGCTGTTGCGGACCAACCCGCTAGGGAACCGACACAGGTGGGGAGGTATGGACGCCAGCAGAGGTGGCGGTGTGTTTGGTCGTCCGTTGCTACCCTGAATCGGCAGTTTTTCCGCAAAATCACGTATGTTTAAAAGAGTGAGGCGATCATACACTAGTAACGGCGACACATCACGAATTAAAAACAATAAAAATAAGACGATACACAACACCGGTGACAAAGGCAGACGGCTCGCCACACACGCGGGCGCCATCTTAAAATATCAGGCAAAGATAAGGTACTCTAAAGTGCAGTTGCCATAGTACAAGAAAACAACATTGCAGTGTAGCAAGTAATGTTAAAATTAAATAGAATATGTAATTAAAGTACTAATGCAAAAGCAGGTAACCATAATATAAGTTATATTCACGTGTGAACATAAATAATATTGAAAAAATAAGTACTTGTAATGGAAATATAAATACAGATACACAGAGAGTGTGTAGATTAAATAAGAAACGGGAACAGAACTACAACATTATCAGATAGTGCAGGTGTTGTAGAGTCTGACCGCAGCCGGGATGAACGACCTGCGGTACGTCTGCTGCGGAAGGAGTTGCTCAGGGACCCCACAGTGTCATGTGGGGGGTGAGAGGTGTTGTCCATGATGGATGTCAGCTTAGCTTACATCTTCCTCTTCCCCACTTCCTCTATGGGGTCTAGAGGACAGTCCAGGACAGAGCTCCCTCTCCTGATCAGTCTATTGAGTCTGCTCCTGTCCCTGTCCGAGCTGCCCCTCTTCCAGCAAACCACAACATAAAGGATGGCAGAGGCCACCACAGAGTCATAAAAAGTCCTGAGGAGAGTCCTTCACACTCCGAAGGACCTGCGTCTCCTCAGCAGATGGAGGCGACTCTGGCCCTTCTTGTAAAGAGCATGGGTGTTATCAGTCCAGTTCAGTTGAACACCCAGGAATTTGTAGCTCTCCACTAAATCAATGCCCAATCCCTGAATGCTCACCGGTGAGACGTGGGATGTTTTCCTCCTGAAGTCGACAATCATCTCCTTCGTCTTTTTGGTATTGAGCTGAAGCTGGTCGAGCTCATACCAGTTGACAAAGTCCCCGATAACCAACCTGTATTCCAGATTGTTCCCACTTAGAAACACAACCAACAACGGCTGTGTCATCTGATAACTTCTGGATGTGGCAGTGGGTGGTGTTGTGAGGGAAGACTGAGATATAGAGGGTGAAATGGAAGGGGGAGAGCACCGTACCCTGAGGGGCACCTGTGCTGCACTGCACCACGTCAGACACACAGTGATGGAGCCTCACATACTGTGGTCGGTTGGTGAGGTAGTCCATGCAGCCAGGTGTTGGTCCACTCCGGCACTCGCCATCTTCCCTTTGAGCAGCGAAGGTTGGATGATGTTAAAAGCACTGGAGAAGTAAAAAAACATGACTCTCACAGTGCTACCGCTGTCCTCCAGGTGGAGCAGCGATCTGTGCAGCAGGTAGATCAGTGCGTCGTCCACCCCAATCGCAGGCTGGTAAACAAACAGGGGTTCCAGCTGTGTGCTCACCAGGGGTCGAAGGTGGCAACCGATGATCCTCACCATGGTCTTCTTCTGCTGGGACCTCCTCCAGGCTCAGGCTCAGGTTGAATAAGTGCCTGAACACACCACAGAGCTGGTCAGCACAGTCCCTGAGGAGACTTGG
>NC_048413.1:0-77430 GCF_013103735.1 Etheostoma cragini | reverse complement strand
GCCAGGGGAGGTGTGAAAGAGGGGGCTGGGGGGTGTGAAGAAGGGTGCGAGGAGGCAGAGTCAAATATGTTAAAACAGATTCAGCTCATCTGCCCAGTCCTTGTCTCCACTGGCTTGGTGGCCAGAGATGTTCTGCAGCCCTCTCCAGATGTCCCTAGCGTTGTTCTGCTCCAGTCTCTTTTCTAATTTCCTCCCGTAGATGACCTTCCCCCTCCTGATCCTGAGCCGGAGTTCCTTCTGGACTCTGCACAGCTCCTCTCTGTCCCCTGATGCAAAGACCCTCTTCTTCTCATTCAACAGGGCCTTTATCTAAGAGGTCACCCAGGGTTTGTTCTTGGGAAAAAACTGGAGTAACTTGGAGGGCACAGTGTTCTCCACACAGAAGTTTATATAACCTGTGATGCATTGGGTCATTCTGTCAATGTCCGTTCCATGGGGGCTGCAGAGTGCTTCCCAGTCTGTAGTTTCAAAGCAGCCTCTGAGCCTATCACTGACCTCCTGTATATCCCCTGTCTAAATTCTTTAGAAAATACAGCTTTGAACCATTACGGAGCAGCTGGACAAATCTCCAAATTCTCAGATTATCATAGCTGCATCAAGAGAGTCCTCAGAGGATAAAAGATTAGCATGGTGTTCAGATCTTACGGAAGAAATCACTGTAGAAGCAAGGCCAGATATATGTTTCCAGTACCAAGTACAAACAATAAATACAAGATTCAAACTCCTCCAGTATAAATGGGTGATGAGAACATGCATTACCCCAGAGTTACTGCACCACATCCACCCTAATACACCCTAATTAACAACTTCCGCTATGTCCCAAACAATGGATGTCTCCCAGCAAGCTGTACACTAAACAATAGCAGGAAGAATCTGGTAATATTTTGTCTTCTTGTAGCTAAACATAAATTTGCAGTCATCGAAATCTTTCTGGTCAAAGGGCTACTGCAATGCCTTGCCCTAGAGAAACTTAAATATGTTGTTAAAGGGAAACATAATACTTTTGTGAAAATATGGGGCTCATTTATCTTATCTCACTTCAATAAGGTAACTGATGCTATTGTAGAAGGTGGCAGCATTCTGCACGCAGATTGTCCATCTGTGCATGTACTTCTAACCCAGGTAGGAGTATTTGGGGGTTAGTTGTGTTTAGTCATCACCACTTTGTATGTGCTCAAAATATGGTTTTGCTATTTAAATATATAGTTACTGGTATGTTGTTTAACTTAAGCTCTATAGGTTTCTTTACTTGGATGTTAAAGGGCTGGGCAATCCTCTCTCGTCTTAAAAGACCAAAAAGCATTTGTTGGCTTTGGAAACTGGAAAGCTTTGTGGCTGATGTGTTTAATAGTGTGAGGTCAAGTAGGAGTAGTGAGTCACTACATTAGTTAGCAAATAGGAGGTTTGAAAGATTTAGAAACCTGACGCCTGCAAGCAAAAGCGCCGGACGGAGATTCACGACGAGGGGGCAGAAAAGAAGTGCTGGGGTTCCGGCCAAACGGCACAGTGGGTCAAAGCAAGGCCATGTGACCCGAAGCCATGCAGGCAGAACAAGAAACCACTTGCGCGCCTACCATGAACATGACAAGGAGATTGATATCTAGAATGGACCAGTCCACCCAAACGTTAGACAGAGCGAGAGAAAGCGCTGCTTTGCTGGAAAAACACCTTATGATATTGAAAGAAAATAATTTTGTCCGTGCTTGAGGTTCAGATCGCCGATCAATGCTAAATAGGATTCTAGTTCTTTTCGCCTTTCCGAGTACAGGGAACAAATTACATCCTAAAATAACCCAAAAGCCACCAAAAACTGCCCTATGGACAGCTCCTTGCACAGCCTGGGGTCCGTTGACTTGAACACCGTGGAGAACCCATCCCCAGACACCAGATTTTTGTCACATTCTGGAGAAGGCAGAATGAGACTCACCAAATTAACATCCCGGACTTGGAAGATTTTAGCACGTAATCAGGCAGATATGTCTGCAGAACTGGGAACACAGGGCATACCTTATGGTGGCGCTGAAACAGCAGTGGCCAGGGAAAAGGAGGCCTCGGCCGGGGCAGCCTAAGGAAAGCCGAGCACTGGCAGCAACACAGAGGCTGTCATGTAAACAGCGGGAGTGCCTTCACTGGCCTGCAGCCGCGCATCCATGGACCACAACAAGCCTGCCAGAGACTGAAGAGAAGCGAGGATGGGGTCTGTATCCGAGGAACCGCCGTGGCAGCCGCTTGGCTGAGAGAAGCCACAACACGTTTTTGCAGCAGGGCAAGGGGAGTGGCACCTGCCTTCTTGGTCCACTTCTCACCACAAGCAGCCACTGGAGCAGGAAGCGAGGGACAGCTTTACCCTCTAAGGCTACTAGGTTTATCCCTTTGTGCGGTCGCAGTCCTGAAGGTTTTCTTTCCCACCCTTTCGTCCAGCACTACTGTATCCGCAGATACAGTAAGTAAACAGAGCTGACCCGTTGCTCGTCTCCCACTTTTTCAAGCAAGCAGTTTGAAGACAATCTCAACAACTTCCAATGATGCTCGCATCTGCCCCTCCTGCCGGGCTGCGAGACCTGCCTCGGTGCCGTTCACGCCATCCAAGCTCTCAGCTGCAATGCCTCCTTTCAGTTCAGTGCCTGCCTGTCACCTAAAGACCTTTTCTGATTTGCCAGGCTAGCAGGGAAGGGGATTGCAGATGGGCAGACAGACGGGAATCCGTCAACACAGAACAGCCAGGGAAATCGCTTGAACGGTCTTCCCCTCTTCCTCAGGTGGTTCCAAACCTCCACCACTAGGGCTCTCTTCGTGGATCTGAAGAAGATAATCAGGAAGGCGGCAGAGCTGAGAGGCATAGCGTTTCTGGTGGAGCTTCCTGCCCCCGTCCTTGGCCTTTTGAGCAGGGATGTTTACACCAAGGAGCCACCCTGCTCACCGGCCGCACTGTGCGGAGCTTTAGCCATTTATGGAGGAGGCTTTCTCCCAGCCCGGGAAACTGAAGGCTCCCATGTGTTGCTACGCCCCCATCCCTAGGGTTCAAGGCGACACAAACGCGGGTTTTCCTCCGGTCATCCCCTCGGAGCGGAGCCTGGTGTCCATTCTGCTTTGGCCACCAGAAGCCCAGGATCCGGTGTATACCCAAGTCACCGACCAGTCTCACCAGTGTGCGGTCCAGGGTCTTGCGGCACAGAACAACATAGTTTTGCTAGCCTCTGCCATCTCAGCTATGGCCATGACTCCAGGTGCTCTTCCACCGGAGTTAGACTTAGACTTATCTTTATTAATCCCTTTGGGATGACTCCCACAAGGAAAATGAAGTTACCAGCATCCGTTACTGTGTGAAATTGAAACCAGGTTGGTTCACACGGTGAAGCGTGCCTGAGTGAGAAAATCTTGTCAATAGCCATGAGTGACCAGTTGACCAATTCCATTTAGAAAGTTTCCCAGTAAAACAGCATGCAGTTGGGACAGAGAAAAAGGAAGTCTCCACACAAAAAACTCGACAAAAATAGAAGATAAGAGAGGAGAGTATGAAAGCACAACTGCACTTGAGTAAGTAAAAGAGCTGAAAACACAGAGTTACTGGAGAGGCAGCCGTCTTCCACCGTGCCTACATGATGAACCACGTAGATTGGCAAAGATATGACATCCTCACCCCGGCTACGGCGTCCACGGTGTTGCTGTCCAGAGTCATGGCTTGGCAGACTGTGGCCCAGCAAAACATCTGGCTCTACCTGTCACAGCAAGCAGCTGATGTCAGATGCAAGCTTCTGTACGGCCCCATAGCTTCACACTATTTGGGCCCCTCCTACAGACCGCCACATCTCACCTTCACCAAGCTGCCAAGGACGCAGAGGGGCTTTGGAGGCTCAGTTCTTGGAAAACAGCTCCTCCACAGCAGCGCCATTGCCAATCGCAACAAAAGAAAGCGCCTCATAGCCCCTGCTACGGCTGCATCTTCCCAGGCTTTGGCCTCAGCCCCCCTCCCGGTCCCCCTCCGCAGCGACAGCGGGCTCCACATGACCAGCAGGCTTCACAAGGTCGGAGGACCATGAGGGCAGCCCCCACCTGGTCTAACCTGTCTTGCGAGACACCCAACAAGCAGCGGTGAAAGTGGCAAGGACGAGATGCGGGGATCATCTGTCCCTCTTCGGTTGAGAGCTGGAAACACATCGTCCCTTTTAAGGGCCACTCCCATCCATCCAAAAAGCAGTTTTCCCTCAACCAAACAGCCCTTGTTTCCACTGAACAACTCGTGGACAATCTGACAGTCGTTGCCCACACAGCTACACACCAGCCCACTGCAGAACGCGGATGGTGAAGCGTTTTTTGAAGGGAGTCAGGCATCAAAGAATTTCTGTTCGCTCCCACACCCCCCAAGGGACCTTGCCCTGGTTCTCCGGGCACTGGTAAAGCCCCCTTTTAAGCCTCTGGCACAAGTAAGTAAGGTTTATTTGTATAGCACCTTTCACAGATAAAAATCACAAAGTGCTTCACAGTAAAATGTAATACAATACCAACAAAGTACAATACAATGCATAAGACACTTTAAAAATAAATGGAAAACATTAAAAAAAACACGTCTAAACAAAAGCCTGCTTGAACAGCAGCATCTTCAGTTGCTTTTTAAAAGAATCAACAGAATTCACACAACGTAGAAATGTAGGCAATGCATTCCACAGCCTAGGTGCCACTGCTTGGAATGAGCGACCTCTGGATTTATAATGAGGGGAACAACTAACAGTCTCTGACCTGATGAACTCAGACTACGGATCGGAGTATGAAGCTGTATCAACTCAGAGATGTAGTAAGGAACTTGACCATGCAGGGCTCTAAAAGTAAGAACCAGGATTTTAAATTGAATTCTATACTGGCGTGGTAACCAGTGAAGTGCTGCCAAAACAGGTGTGATGTGTGCTCTTTTGTTAATGTGAGGTCAAAGCCTTGCAGCAGAGTTCTGAACAGCCTGGAGATGGTAAAGCTCCTTCTTGCTCAAACAGGTAAAAAGACTGTTACAGTAAGCGAGAGGAAATAAAAGCATGAATGATCATCTCCAACTCACCATTTAACCCCAGTGCTCTTAATTTGGATATATTCCTTAGTTGGAAGAACCAGTTTCTGACTAATTGCATTGAATGGTACTCTAAGGACATCGCTAAATCAAAAACAACACCTAAGCTCCTGAGCCTCGGCTGGACCGACAAGCCTAAGTCAGCAATGTGTTGTTTAATCAGAAGGATTTTACTCTCAGGGGCAATAATCAGTGTTCCTGTTTTTTCTGAGTTCAGAAGTAAGAAGTTGTCACATAACCACTGTTAAATACTGGTCAAGCAGTTAGTTAAGGAAGACAATTTCTGGAACTCAGTTTCCTTGAACAAGCAGTAAAGTTGAATATCATCCGCATACAGATGGTACGATATGTCACTGAAATGACTAATTATCTGTCCTAGAGGGAGTATATACAAAAGGAACATGATGGGTCCTAAGACAGAACACTGAGCTACCCCACATGACAACCCTGCAGTTTCAGACATGATCTGATTTACATAAACACTAAAACTTCTACCAGAAAGGTAGGATGAAAAACATTTTAAAACTGATTCAGACATCGATTTCAATGTATGTAGCAGAGAAGTGATGTCCTGTAATGTCACAGGATTAAAATATGACCAAGAATGAGCAGAAGACAAGTTACATGCAGAGTTCTGAGTAAGTGATGGTGAGATGTTTGTCCTAGCATCTCTGATCTTACTTACAAAGAAGTGAAGGAATTCATTACATTCTGATTTAGTGGACACAGTTGCTTGAGGGGCAGAAGGAGAAACTATTGCATTTATAGTGTCAAACAAGATTTTAGGATTTTTTTTATTCAAGGATATAAGCTGAGAAAAGAAGCGGATTCTCGCATTTCTTAGCATCTCATGTAAGGTAGCCCTTAGTTCTCTAAGATGAAGCCTATGAACCTCGAGTTTAGAAGACTTCCAAGACTTCCACAAGCTTCTCTCAGAATGCTGTTACTAAACATGACGCTTCTCCTTGCTCTAATGTTGGCGAAGAGACTAAGCGACTTATGCGCGCTGTCAGTCTCTCCGTATTGCCTCTTCATTTGAGGGGACGGGAGCGCAGCCACCTTACAGCCAGATCACTCTTTCACTCCAAAGGTTCTAACTAGTTCTTTTCAGTAAAGGGTGTTTTCCGTTTGTGTCCGGTGCATGCTTTATTACTATACATTTTACACATTTTGCGCATATCAGGAAAATAGCAGCTGCTTGTGCCTTTTTATAAGGAACATTCCCAAGGAGAAGCCCTTTCAAAACAGCGTCTGTCTCACTGGCTGTGCAAGGCTAACACCCAAGCTTGTAACAGGGAGGGAGCACAGCCCCCCCACGGCATCCAAGGGCATTCTACGAGGCGTCTGTGGCCTTATTTAAAGGCATGGCAGCAGCCTCCTGGGCTTCCCTGTGCCCATTCCTTTGCTGCCATTTGCGTGACATGTCTGACCCGTCCATGTCCCACTCAGTCCTATCCACACTCAACTACTGCTGGATGTGCAGGCGGGGGAGAAGAGTGGATGTCCCATTGTTTATCAATCTCATGCACACCTAGAGTCACAAGATGATGTGCAGCAGCAGCTACATTCTGCTGTCTTCACCTCTCCTGTTTTCAGGTGCATAGGTGAGATATTGTTTTAATTTCAGACATAATCATGTTACATGCACGCAGATAATCCTGTCACTCCGCTACATGTGAGTGTCTCCCCCGCATACAGTTCTCTCTTGAGTGTCCCTTAAGGAGCTGATCGTTGGTTGAGCCAGTGCTATTTTGGCTATTCTTTGTTCGATTTGAATGGTAGTTGACCGTTTTTTTACCACGTCGTTCATTTGGATGCAATTTCAAGGCATTTGAAATAATTTTGACAGAGCAGCCTATAACTTTCCCCATTTCTTTATATGTTTTCCCCTCTCCAATTAACGTTTTAATCAAAGTCCGCTGTTTCTCAGACCAATGTCTGGAACGTCCCACTTTGCTGTATTTTAGCGTGAAATACTAACTGAACAAAAGACTCACACCCATCTGGAAGACGTTTTAGCTCAGTCAAAACACACACCTCCAGTTTCAAATAATTTTCACATTATATAGGAAAAGAAATAAGCACTTTCTTCTACTTATGCTGCCGCTGACCTGCACTTTACGTAGTCCATGCATCCATCTTCATCCACTTATCCGGTATTGGGTCGTAGGGGCAGCAGCTAAAGCAGGGAACACCAACCTTCCCTTTCCCGAGCCACATCAACCTGCTCCAACTGGGGTATCCCAAGGTCTTTCTGGGCCAGTCCTGTGTCTTCCCCGAGGCCTCCTCCCAGCTGGACGTGCCTGAAACACCTCCCTAGGGAGGCGCCCAGGAGGCATCCTTACCAGATGCCCGAACCACCTCAACTGGCTCCTTTCGACGTGAAGGAGCTGTGGCTCTATTCCGAGCTCCTCACAAATAACTGTGCTTCTCATCCTATCCATCCATCTCTAAGAGAGATGCCAGCCCCCCTCCTGAGGAAACCCATTTTTGCCGCTTGTACCCTGGATCTCGTTCTTTCAGTCATGACCCAGGGTAAGAATGAACACTGATCGGTAGATCGAGAGCTTTTCCCTCCGGCTCAGCTCTCTCGTAACGGTGCAATAAATTGAATGTAATACCCCCCTCCTGCGCCGATTCTCCGACCAATCCTGCTCCATCGCCCCCTCACTCGTGAACAAGAGTCCAGGGTATTTAAACTCCTTCACTTGGGGTAAGGACTCATTCCCTACGTAAAGAAAGCAGTCCGGTTTCCTGCTGAGAACCATGGCCTCAAATTTAAAGGTGCTGATACTTATCCCAGCCGCTTCACACTCTGCTGGGAACCGACCAGTAAGGGCTGAAGGTCACGGGCCTATGATGTCATCAGAGTCCGACTTACTGCCAAGATCCCGGACGCAGCCCTCACTCTGGTCATTGGAAATTGACAACAATCCCCCATCATCCTCCAGCTCTGCCTCTACCATAGAAGGTGTATTGGCTGGATTTAGGAGTTCCTCTGAGTGCTCCTTCCACCGCTCTATTACCTCCTCATTTGAGGTCAACAGCGTCCCATCCTTACTGCACACAGCTTGGATGGTTCCCCTCTTCCCTCTCCTGAGGTGGCAGACAGTTCTCCAGAAGCACCTTGGTTCTGACCGAAACTTTACGTAATAATGTGCAATAAGTAAATTAATTTACTATTTTACAAAACTATTTCACCATTTTACAATACTCTAAAATACTCTGGTTTTAATTATTTTACCATCTTCACATTCTCTGCTCTATGTTCTTACTTTAATGTGCGTGTTTTTATGTTTGCACCAGAGAGTAGCACTTTTGATTTTGTTGTATGTACTAACAATGACAATAAAGTCAATTCTGACAATTCGGATCTTTAAGTCGTGCTCATTTCTGGAATAAAATTGAGAATTGACAAAATGGGCTTGAGAAAATAGAGAAAGCTAAATAAAATAGGTGCACACACGACAGCTCAAAAATGTTGACTTGCAGACTAAAATCCCTCAAATTTGTTTCGTGCTCATTCAGTTCCTTTGGGTCTATTTATGGTTCTGTAGATATTCATACTTTTATTGTCATTCTAGATGGGTGTGTATGTGCATGCCACACTCACCTAATCCAAGACAGGACACCCGCAGCCCAGATTTTCCGAGATGTCTGACAAAAAAACACAGTACAATGATAACAGCAGATCATAGAGTATATATCACATTATTTATACAGAAAATAGAATATATTGATAAAGTGCAGTAAGAGGGAGATAATGATTTACCTGTAAGACAAATGCTGAAAAACGGATAGCAGTAACATTTGCCCAAAGTGCCCTCACCACTGAAACTTCATTAAACATTTAACATTTATCGGCCAAAGGATTTCTATGAGACACTGACAGGGGAAACAAGCCTAAGCGCTTGTTAAACTGTGACAGGAGGGATTCAAAACTACACACCCGGTAATTCATCTGACAGACATCTGGCCAACACAATGGACAAGCTGCTGCTTTTCTATGGACTATTCCAGATTTGCTGCCCTGTACTTCACTAAAACCTTGCTTAGTGAGCACATCCCAGACACTTCACTTCACCTGCTGGGATTCCAACTTTTCCGAGGGAAGGTGGGTTGTGCTTTTCTATATATGAAATATATATGAAGGTGTGTGTACTAATCAAAATGTCAAAGAAACTCCTTTTCTTAACTGCAAACCCTTTTATTCTCCACATGAGTTTTCCTTCTTTATTCTGGTTAGTGTTTATATTGCAGATCGGGTCTCTAGAATTGAGGCGTAACACAACCCATTCTCTGGCCGTCGGGCCTTCCCCTTAATTGTAACACCTAAGCATGACAACGGGGCCCTCACCAATGCTGACCACCAGCAAAATTACAACATCAGTCAATGGAGGGTCATCGTTTAGCAGGCATCTGGCAGGATGAAGTGCAAATGGCCTTTGATGTACCTGCAGAACACCAGGAAGGACATTATGGTAATGATTATCATGGTGGCCTGCTTCTTGCACAACTTTGCTCTTGGAGCTGTGAATGGATGTGATGAACACCCAGAGGGATGTCCAAGAGAGGAGGATGGCAACGATTAGTTTTGACTATTGTCATCTAATACATTTCTGTTGTCTTTTTACACCTTTTAAACAGTTTCAGTGTCAATTTTCTCCCCCCTCAGGGTGTACCTTGAAATCCAGATTAAGAAATTAAGGATTTCAGACACATTAGTGTCCGCCTCCGATTGATATAAAACAGAATAATTCTGTTTAAAATGGTCGTTGATGATTATAAGGGTTGTGTGATGTTGTGTCAGTACCTGTATTGATCTTTGGGATCATCTGTTCAGTTGAATGCTGTTTGAGCTGAAGTGCATGGAGTCTACCTGCTTTAGCCGCATGCTCATTATAAAAAAATATTTCTTTCTGCTTTTTTGAAAGTGTATTAAATTCAGATTGAAGCTAGAGTTTTTCTTTGAAGAGATCTGGTGTGGGTGAGAGAGCAACGTCTATCTGAGATGCTGTGATTCAAATATTTAAGTCGCTTGGATTGCTTCTTGGTTTTATATAAATACCATCTACACATTATCTACAATAAAATAGTCAATCTTGGAATAGCTATGGTGTACGGGAAAAAAATGAAAATTGTTTAACAGAAGGTTTTTTTTCCCACCACGGATTTAATAGGCCACAACAGTGGAGGAAGGAGTTAATGGCTGCTGCAGATGATGACAAAGTACTGTTTGGTCTTGGATTCAACCTGTTGAGCTGGGCATGTAGGACTCAATGGAAATCCCTTACTCCAATTTAAAGGATTTAAAGGTCAATTAGAGCAGATAAGAAATGTATGGAAAATTGAGTCGTCGTAATTTGGTCCATAGATGTACGGATGCAACAATATATCCACCATTGCGATCAGGTATAGTTTCAGAATGTTCAAAAGGAATTTTTAAGCAGAATTGCTGTTCCTCTGGCTTTGTGATTAAATCATGAATTATTTACCTGCCCGATCCATTTAAATTGTAGCCTATTTTGGTAAATAATTATATCAGGCTTTAACGATTTTAAAATGATTGAATACCTCACTTTTCTTTGTTTTGTTTTGCCTTTGAAACATTGAGTAAGTTAAAGTAGTGTGCAGATGGTCAAAATCATCATTAGTTTGCACATTAATTTTAATAAAGCTGATATCCTGTTGGATTTAGGGTGTGGCTCCAAGAGGCTTTTTGGTAGGTCTGGACATGATGCATATATACCTTATAAATTTCATCTGGATGAAACACACATCAGGGGATATGTCTGCCTTTTAAATGTTGTAGGGGGAACTATTGAGCCCATTTCCCATACTCAAGCCTGAGACTTATGTAGATGTCTTCAGGCCTGGACTGTCATCTTGAATGAAATCTTTTGAGCAGATGGGACACTATACATTGGAGTTAAAAGAACTTCCTCTTCCATGATGTAACATCACATCTAAGTTTGCCATGCTGTCAAAGCCACTCCCATAAAGTACAACTAAACAAATCTTCAACAATCAACAAATCTTCAAAATTAAGCATTTTCAAGTTCTTGACGCTTTTGTGAAAACCTTTGAGATGAATTAGGTCAACCAGCTAGTTAGAGGACATCTAAGTGTAACAATTGCACTTCATGTTGCCAGTAGGAGGGTGCCATCTACATGACAGTTGAGGTCAAGAGCTTTCTGTAACTGTGGTCTATCTGTATAGTGTCTTGAGATTGAGTGTCTTGATGAATTGATACTATAAATAAAATTGAATTGAATTGAATTGAATTGAAGCTGGTCCTATGTGTGTAGCACCTCCTGTTGATAGACATTACATTACAGTCTTCAAACTTGTCCTTGGTCAAAGCTTCAGAGGTCAATGTATCACCTTCAAACTGAGACCTTTCCAATGATGTGTTTGGTTTCGTCATATGGCAACCTTTTAAATTGCACATTTAATGGGGACCACTTTATAGGTGTAGGTCGACTTTAATGACCCATTAGGGATATTTTCCTTGAACTCAAATGCTTCACACATAACACTTGACAAATTGTCTTATCATACAGCTGACATAGTACTTACTATAAAAACAGCATATAAATAAAGCGACATGCACACTAGAGGGTGACACGGGAATCAGTTGTCGCTCCCATCCCATCCTAGGCAGACGAAAATACTCCCTGTTGTTTGAGATACTGAGTGAAAGACTACCAGATCCTTTGATTGATTTCAATGCTCTGTCCGTCTCTATCACGTTACACTTTCTGTAATTAAGACTGACTACCGTACCGTGGGACTACTGCACCGCGGGACTCCCGTGAGAATAATACATATATTGCATATCTTTCCCAAACAGTGATAAGAACAATCCATACACAACCATTTGCATCATTTCATGAAGCTATCAACCAGTGAAAAGTTTTTATTTGAGGTAAGTCCAAATTGGGCCTAGTTTAAAAAAGGTTGAATTTACATTGGGGTACACTATATCTTCTACCAGAGGAAAAGAGCTCATACATGGCATGGAGAATACGAGATATATCAGACAGTTTTCTCTTTGCTTCCTTTTCTATTCCTATTCACAACCTTCATGGCAGTCTGTACCTGTCAAGCAAGCTTTAAATTAAATGTTTTGAAATGTTGCCGTACATTTCTGACATCCCGTAACTGAATATGCTCGGCGATACAGCCTGGTATAACATAAACCCTTCGATTCACCCTGAGTGTGTGCAATGCTCTCTGCTGTGAATGACAACATCTCTGCTGCAAAGGTAAATAATCTCTGCTATAAATGACAATACACACTTTCAACTCCTTCTAGCCAAATGGATGCCAAGTTACATACAGGAGCAGGCATGATTGATTGGTTCGTCAGGCATGCATTTCTCTGCGCCAGTCACAATGCCATCCTGCTCCTCTCCATTCTATAGAGTTTCTTTGTCTCTTTCCGTCCCTGTATTTTAACAGAGCAATTGCAATGCTTAGTTTTGCCACAAGCTTGTGCTCCCCTTTGGTATTTTGATGTAGGAGTGTGCAGTGCAGACTTCTCTCCTTGGACCAACATGCACAAGAGACTCATTCTGGAGGCTATTCTGGCCTCATCTTACCTGTAAATCATGCCAGTGGAAAAGGACATGCTGTCCTTGAGTGAAACATGGTTCATCCGAAGGAAATCCTCCAGATTTTTTTGCTGAGCAGATGCGCGAACTTCTTTCAGGCGCTGAAACTCAGCTAACTGGCTACTGCGCTGCTGTTTTTCTTCCTGCTCCAGTGCTTGCTCTGACAAGAAACAGCTCAGGCCACTGTGCACACTCTCACTCATGGATGACAGAGACAGTATCTTGCCTCCAGACACGCCATTTCCACTGCTGATGCTGCTGCTTCGACATAACCCACTGCTGTCTCGAGTCCCAGGTGGCACCCCTCCACTGCCCCCTGGCTTGGGCATCTAGAAGTTGATGACAAAACAAAATCTGGAGTCACAACCAAACCGTTGAGTGATAGATCTGGGACTTTAAATCCGAACTGTTCCTCTGCTGCTCTGAATGGGTCAGTCAATCATTGGGTTAATCTTAACACTCCTCTCAACCGTTCCCATTGCCACAGCTGTTTTATTGTCTCTGCTCCGTCTCTGCTGTCTGCATTATTGAAGTATAAACACTGAATAATGTATGGGTGAGTGAAGTATGTGAAGCTTTGCTGTTTTGTCTTTGTGGAGGAAATAATTACTATGCACACAATGCTGGGTAAGAAAGAGCAAGATTTATAGGAACTGCTGTCATGCATAGGTAGACAGCCGTGGAATTTTGGCATGCATGAGGTTAATTCACAGAAGTAGCAAATTGGTTAAGGGTGGAATTCATAGACGAGATCTTTTGACAACAGGGATGTACTGGGACAAAGTTCAGCTCGGAACTTGAGAATGGAGAAAAGGAATGTTTTTGTGAAAAGCAAACATATTTTTTGGAAGTGATTTTTGTAATGGTTTTTGCTTCATCCATGTGTCCTCCCTTGTCTTCTAGTATTACTTGCTGTCTTGTGTCTGGTCTGTTTCCTGTGATATTTTGATAGCCTGTTCCTCTGTCTGGTTTTTCTACCGGCCTTTTGTTTTCCCGCCTTTGTGATTGTCATCCCTGCCCGTATGTGTTTCACCTGTTGTATCACCTGTTCCTTGTTTGCTCGTTACCTCGTGTATTTAACCTCTGTGTTCCATTTGTCTCTTGTCAGATCCTTCTGTTTTTTTTTGTCATCTTGTTCTTGTTTTTGCAAACTTCCAACATTCCGTCTGCAGTGTGTCAATTGCGTGGGTTCTGACAGCAGTGTCGTATGCATTTATACGTTTTAGTTATTTTATGTTCACTTTAGTGGGGCAGAGGCAGATGTTCTTAGCTGTGTAGTACTTAGGTCTGTTTGCAATACACATGTGTTTACACAATGCATGGTGTGTTGTATATCTATTTCAGTTATCACCGTTCTGATTGTCATTGATGTTCAGAAAAACTTTGTTAAAAATCTGTCTTTATTGTCTTTCTATATAAATTAAACATAACAGGCAAAATAATAACATTAAATATATTATATTACAGAACCATTGTCAACTATTAGAACCATAATTTACATGTCGCACACATAAAAAGGCACTCAAATGTATACAAAAATAAAATAAGACCACACACGAACAAACCTGTAGCTGTTCTGATATTCCAGACCAGTCTGATGCCTCTTTGGCCAGTAACCCCCCCCCACCCCCTCACATTTCTGCCATCAGTGTCCAGTATCATAACAGACAAAAATGTACAAGTGCATGAACAGGAATTAATTACAAATGATTACAATAATACAGTACCAAAACAATAATGAATGGCTACAACATGAACACATGATTCACACTTAGATTTGATTAGGACGAAGATAGCCTGGGGTTCCAATGGGGAATTAAGAAAAAGGTTTAATGAAACAGGGTGATGAAGATAAGACAAAGACAATAAAACACAAAACATAATAACACTGCAGCTGAGAGCGGACTTAATCCATGCTTCTCCCTGATGGAGTCACATGAGACCAGTCCTAAAATCATCTCCACGTCCTAAATTTATCCCAAAGAAGTTGAGGGTGGTTCCTCAAATTAAACCTTTCCCTATTGGTCAGATGTTTTCTCAAGATCATGTCCCATCTCTGAAATTACAGGTTAAGTCCTGGTCACAGGTAACGGTCTTTCATCATGGTAGTGCCAATTCTATTCAAGTTTATTGGTATATGCATATCCTTTGTTCTTGGTCAAGTCTGGTCCTGCAGGGGAGGTTCCAAAAAGGCAAGATACCTTTCCAGTGGGAACAATGAGTCTCCTCTAGTGTGCAAATTGGCAGTCATGACTTAGGCTGAATCCCATTTCCCCGTCTTACCCCTACCCCTTGGCATTTACCCCTACCCCTTGGCCCTTGATGCCAAGGGCAGGGGGGAAAACATACCCCTATGAAATGGGACACCACTTGGTGACATCACCATACAGTATTGATCACAAACTTCCAAGATGCCGTCTCTGTCTGTTGATTGTGTGGGTTTGAACAGTGTGTGTTATATATTTAATAGTTATTTTAGGTTTACTTTGGTAGTGCAGAGGCAGATGTTCTTATCTGTGTAGTACTTAGGTCTGTTTGCAATACAAATGTGTATACACATGCATCATGTGTACATATACATACGTTCTGTATACACCCTGTATACATGGTGTGTTGTATATCTGTTTAAGTTATCACCGTTTTGAATGTCATTGATCTTCACAAAAATCTGTCTTTATTGGTGATAAATTGAACATAACGCAAAAACGTTACATAAAATTATGTTACAGAACCATTATCAACTATAAGAACCATAACTAACATGTCACACACATAAAAAGGCTTCATATGTGTAAAAAAAAAAAAAAAAAAGACCACAAATAAACAAATTAACTACAGCTGTTCTGATATTCCAGACCAGTTTGAAGCCTTTTGACCAGTCCCCCCCCCCCCTCACATTTCATCAGTATCCCATATCAAAACCAACAACAATAAACAAGTGCATGAACAATGAACAGGAATTCATTACAAATTATTACAATAATACAGTAGGCTACCAATGCAATAATGAATGGGTACAACATGAACATATGAAATAGGAAACGTCTATTCGTTTTCAGCCCCAAAGTGGATCAGCTGCTGTGTCCTCCTGTGTCCTCCTGTGTGATACAGGGCGGTATATGTTAAGCACGTAGCGATGTATCATAGACCGTTATATATATATATATATATATATATATATATATATATAGCTATACAATCTATGCGATGTATACAGTCCATTCAAGGCAGAAATATGTGGGACTGTTGCGCAAATCAACGTTAGCGATTAGCGTTAGCATTGCAAGCTAGCGATTTTTAAAAAGTTTCAGTTAGGAACATGGTTGCAAGTATATATTCACAGGACTGCATAGACCACAAAACAAGACTGTCGTAACCTTTTAATCAATTATTTAAAGCTGAAAGTACTTACATTTATGTGTCTCTCTGGTCGATGGGCAGCCATTGATGCCTGTGTGTTTTCAAGTGAGGTCACGTCCACACTAGGTTCCAAGGGCCATACAGCCCTTGGTCTATCCCCTTCCCCTAGGCCGTAATAGGTATTGGGACATAACTAGGTCCCGCGTGAACGCGCTAAAGCTAGGGGAAGGGGTAAGGGGAAGGGGTAAGGGGAAGGAATGGGATTCAGCCTTAATCATTCTTTAGAAACTTGAAATGGTGTGAGCCAGCCAAATGCTGATTAAATCTGGTGTGGGGAAGTTAGTATTGATGTAATCCCTTTTTGCCTAGATGCAGGGTCAACTGATTTGTAACTAGACCAAAACTACATTGTTTTCAAAATATTAACATTGTTTTATCTTCTAATGGTTAAAATTGTAGACATTCATGAAGTCCATTCAAGGCAGGGAAATGCAAGGCTGTTGTGCAATTCAGCATTGTAACGTTAATGTTAGCGGTTAGCAATTAACGTTAAATTAATATAAAAAGGAAGCGGCAATTTTATAAAGTTTCAACTCAGAACATGGTTGCCTAAGTACATATGAACAGGACTGTATTGAGCACAAAACCAGACTGTCAAAAATACTTACATTTACGTGTCTCTCTGGTTGATCTGCCAGCCATTGTAGCCTGTTGCCCAAGTTATATTGCTACCCCTTGTTTAAAAGTTAGGTTGCGTCCTCCCTAGGTTTTTGAATTCCCTGTCTATGGTTTTCTAGGGCCATATATCCCTACCCCTCGATCAAAATGAGTATTGGGACAGCCATTGGTCTCGCGTGCATGCACAAAACCTAGGGGAAGGGGTAAGGGCTGGGGGTAAAATAGAAAAATGAGAATCAGCCTGGGTCTCTCCCAGGTTTCTTCTAAAAGGGAGTTAGGGTTAGTTAGTCACAGTGCAGCTAATCTCAAATTCAGGGTTATGGAGGGAGTTTGGATGTAAACATTTAACTTGATCACATCTAAGATAAAGAGTAGACAAATATGACAACCATACACACCTTTTTGGAAATGTAATGAAATGCACACATTTCGGGAAAATGTAAATGTTCTGGGATATTCAATGTAATATCTGGAATGTAAATTAATCTACCTTGTTTCCTGAACTACTCCTGATGCTGTGCCATAAAAAAACTTGCACTGTTTGTAAAGATTGTAAATTCTTAGGAGAAAATTTTTTAGAGGAAAATGTCTTGTTCATTAGTGGTTTCTATGTGATTTAAAAACATTTATGTGAGATTCAATTTCCATTTAGTTTTTTTCTTTTGTCTTTATAATTATGTACCAGTTTATGCATTCATGTGACATTCCTGCAGCATGCATAGCTTGATAGCCCGGCTTGTTCTAAAAAAGACAATACGATACCATACATACAACACCATACAATGTCTTTAATATCTTTCTTCTTTCCTAACCTGCAGAAGCACATATACCAGAAAATCCCCAACTACTTCATAATTTAAGACACTCTTTTTACATGCTGATGACGAAGATGAAACACATCATCTAGCTACATTCCCTGAGACTGAACAAAACAACAGCTGTGACTCAAGAAATAGTAGAACAAGATATTTTAGAGAACCAAATCTTCTTTGACAACAAGGATTTTCTACCTTTTCATGGTTGCACATAGTTTTTCACACATGGACATCCTATCTATGCAACATCAATCCTTTAATCCCATCATGAGTCAATTCATCCTAAACACTATTATCTACTCACCCGAGTGGTTGGCGTTCGGCCGATGTAGGGGTTCTGGACTACACTGCTCATGATAGAGCTTTGTGATGGCCAGAGAGCAGTACTGTATGTGTTTTACTCAGCCTAATGCAAATCAGCTTCTGTATTGCTTTCGAAGTAGTTGTTGGAGGAGTTAATATGGCTTTCCACTCCCTCCTACTTGGTCACACGGCACACCCAGAGCCCAATCAGCAACCCTGTCTGCGCTGTAGAGGCCAGAAAATAGTCATACCAGTAAAATATTTATCGTGACACTAAAACTAGCATCTGCACTAAAAGCTTGTGATTGTCTGTAACAGCAGAAAGCCTACTAAAAGCCTGTCATCTTGCTTGTTTCATCAGTGATGTATTTATTTTTATACTTGTATGTTTAGGTAGTAAAGAATAACTACTACTACTAATACTACAAAGTATAAGTATTTTCCAAACAATATAATTGTTCCAACCAATATTTCTAACAATCTCAATTGATTGTGTCTTTTTAACGCCTTAACACTTAGAGACCTAAGGTCATTTTTACAGTTAATTGTCCGTCTGTTTTATTTTCTAAAAAAAGCTAAAAACCCTGTTGTCTACAGTCAATATATGAACACCATTTGTTTTAGGGCAAACTGGGATTTTAGAATATTTGTGCTACAGTGAGGTCCCTTGAATGATAAAATTGGTTGTAGGACCTTAAAGACAAATTAATAAATAAATAAATAAAAGGAAACATGAATCTCACAGATATGTATCAATATCACACACAGAGCGGGACAAGTTGAGCCAATCTCCTCTAAAACACTTATCATATGTCTTGGGAGTCACAGTGTGAAGAAATTATAACCTATACAGTTGAAAAAAATACAAAAACATTTTTTCAAAGAAAGTCCAGACACTTTTGCCCTCATGACATTTACTTATGTCAATAATCAACATAACAATGTCATATTTATTGAAATTACATCCACATCAATGCTACACAAGCATTTGTGGTCTGAAGCAGCTCTCTTAGTTATCTATCTAGTCTGTTATATACTATCTTTGATCATTAGACTAGTTGGACCCACTCTATACTCTTTGCTCTCGCTGTTGCCCAAATAAGGCAAATAGTGTGCCTTCATTTCCGTAAACAAACTCGCCATGATTCATGGGAGAGCTACAGAATACACCGAGCTAGCGGCAGAAATGAGCAAAAATGTGATAAATGATGGACATCAAGTGGATAAATCTTGGATCACCTCCATGACCATAGCTCGTTAGTTGTTAGCTGCAACAATCGGTAAGTGTCTGTGTTTTATGGTTATTAAATGATTGAATTATAAATCAGATGGCCATTTTTGCTCGGATATGATTATCTCCGTTCCTGAGGGTTAAAGGATTCAACACAGTCTCACCCCCTACTCGTCAAGTTTGTGACCCATGGCCAAGGACACCTGGCGTCAAGTTCCAGTGAAAGAGGTGTACCTTTTGGACTTAGACTTCTCTTTATTGATGCTTTTGGGATGACTCCCGCGAGGAAATTGAACATTTCAGCAGCAATTTTATTAGGAAAGAAAATAAATAAAAAAGACAGTATAAAAAAAAAAAACAGTAATGAGAACAATAATAAGACCAAGAAGAACATTTGTCAACTAAAGACAAAAAAGACCATACATTATTATCAAAAGTGTCAGTGTTGAGTGCATTGTTGAAGTTATAAAGTGACCGGGTAATAATGTAAGTCCAGGTGTGTGTGTGTATGTATGTATGTATGTGTTGTCCTTTCTGGCCAATTCCTCCTCCCCCCCAAGTGAGGAGTTGTAGAGTCTGATGGCATGAGGAGCAAAGGAGTCCTTGAGTCTGTTGGTCCGACACTTGCAGCAATCCGCTGAACAGGCTCCTCTGGCTGCCGATGACTGTGTGCAGGGGGGCTGGCATTGTCAGTAATGTCCAGCAGTTTTTCCAGGGTCCTTCTTCAATATACTGCCCCCCCCCCCCCCAGTACACCACAGTGTAGAAGAGGACACTGGTGACCACAGACTGGTAAAACATCCACAGCACTTTGCTGCAGATGTTAAAGGAGCGCAGTCTCCTCAGGAAGTACAGCTGGCTCTGTGTCTTCCTGTACAGGTGGCTGGTGTATGTTGTCCAGTCCAGTTTGTTGTCCAGCCAAAGACCGAGGTATTTGTAGGATTTAACTGCCTCCACCTCAACTCCCTCTAGCAGGACTGGTCGTGTTCTTGGTCTGGACTTCCCAAAGTCAACGACCAGCTCCTTTGTCTTAGAGGTGTTGAGCTACAGGCAATTAGTGCAACACCTGAGAGCAAAGTTTCCCACCACACTCCAATACTCCTCCCTGTCACCACTGATACATCCGATGGCAGTGTCATCTGCGTACTTCTGTTTGTGACACAGCTCCGAGTTGTTACAAAAGTCCAAGGTGTACAGGGTGAAGAGAAGAGGGGGCAGCACTGTGCCCTGGGGTCTCCAGTGCTTTTGACCACAGTGTCAGACATGAAGTCCTTTAGCCTGACGTACTGTGGCCTGTTGGTGAGGTAGTCTCAGATCCAGACCCTCACTGTGCCGTTCCCCTTATCCAGATAGGGGTGGACGCGGAGTAGCAAGTAGAAGATGGCATCCTCCACACCAACATCTGGCTGGTACACAAACTGCAGGCGGTCCTCGGTGTGCTGTACCTGGTGTCTGAGGAGGCTGAGGAGGAGCCGCTCCAACGTCTTCATCGAGTGCCACTGGTCGGAAGTCATTCAGCTTGCTGGGCCTGTTATTCTTGGGAACTGGAACTATGCAGGATGTCTTCCATAGGGTGGGCACTCTCCCTTGCAGCAGGATAAGGTTGAAGATCCTTTGGAGTGGTTCCCCCAGTTCTGCAGCGCAGGTCTTCAGCGGTCTCAGACACACTTTATCCGGGCCTGCTGCGTTACTGGGCCTGAGCTTCCTCAGATGTTCTCTGACCTGGTCTGAGGTGATGTGGGGCGGGATTGTATTGAGGAGGAGGAGGGGGGTATTGTGGTGTTGGGGGGATGGTGTGTAGAGGGTGGTATAGCGGTGTTAGACTGGGGTGTGGTTGTGTCAGGGGGGAGGTGTGTGGAGGAAAGGAGATTTGCTGCGGTGAGGGTGAGGGTGGGGGTGAGGGGGACAAGGGCAAGGGCTGGTTAAACCTGTTGAAAAAGTCATTCAGCTCCTTGGCCCTCTCCATTGTCCCCCCTGTATTTCTGTTCTTTGTGTTGTGGCCTGTGATGGTCCTCACACCTTCCCAGACCTCCCTCATGTTGTTCTCCCTCAGCTTCTGCAGGTTGAGAAGCACATCCCAGACTGTGGTGTTGTAGCAGATCTCTCAGGGCACTCTCCATCTCAGGGGACCACCTACTGCTGGTGCGAGTTGTCACCGGCTGTTTTTGGACCAGGGGGGTGTACAGTGGCTGTAGGTAAACCAGGTTGAGATAAGACTTCCCAGTGGGGGGAGGGGAGTCACTCTGTATGCATCCCTCACTTTAGCATACGGGAGATCAGTTGTCCTGTAGTTTCTGGTAGGACAGTCTACAACCTGGTGAAAAATGGCCAAAGTAGAGTCCAAAGTTGCATACTTAAAGTCCCAATAGAAGACCATGAAGGCGTCAAGATGCTGTGTCTGCAGCACTGCTTTGAAGGAGTGGATCTTCTCACAGGCATTGGCTGCGTCCGCTCTTAGAGGGATGTAAACACAGAGTGTAATCACATGGCTAAACTCCCTCGGCAGAAAGAATGGCCGCATGCTTACGGTTAGCAGCTCGAGGGCCCGGCAACACGAGGCTGTCTTTACGGAGACATGTCCTGGGTTACACCAGCGATTGTTGACATACATAATGAGTCCCCCACCTTTGTTTTTTCCACTTGCCTGTGTGTCTTTGTCGGCTCTCACAGCAGTGAATCCAAGCAGGTCCAGGTTAGCATGTGGTACAAGGTGGTTTAGCCATTTCTCGGTACAAATGAACAAGCTGGTCTAACGGTAAATCCGCTGGTTGTTCAGCGCGGACAGCTCGTTGATTTTGTTCGGCAGAGAGTTCACGTTCCCCATGATTATGGAGGAAATCTAAACAACTTTTGTGTTTTTCGACATGGGGGGTCCGTCAGATAGACATTCACGTTAATCCCATCATATAGACAAAAGGAAATCAACTGTCTGTCAACAGTGAAGCAGTCACTTTATGCAACGATTGAATGTATAAATACGTATGATCCCAGGGCCATTGCATTAATAAATGCAAGTACTAAGAGAGCCTGGGTCTGACCGAGGTTTATGCCTAAAAGGAAGTTTTTCCTCGCCACTGTTGCACTGTTGCTTGCTCTGGAGGAGACTACTAGAACTGTTGGGTCCTTGTAAATTCTGGAGTGTGGTCTATCTGTATAGTGTCTTGAGATAACGCTTGTTATGAATTGATACTATAAATAAAATTGAATTGAATTGAATTAAATGTTAACCAGATTGAAAAAATTTAGCACATTTACATATACAAGATGACAAGAAGTTGTCGTTGTGTTTGTTTGCACAGTTTAAAGTGCCCTGTATCACTTTCATTAAACAGAGACCACCTGCCCGACATAATATAACCGGTTGTTGCACCAAACAATTTGCATTTTGTTACATGGTTAGCAAGTGTTGGTAAAAACATGTGTTCTTTGGATTGACGAGGACAAAGACTGGCTAGAGTATCAATGAAGAATTAACCAAAAGGTTAAATGAAACAGCAGGATTTAAGTGATATGACGAAGACAATAAGACACAAAACTAAAAACTGCAGCTGAGAGTGGTCTGAATGATTTGTTCCCTCTTCAGAGACATCAAACAGCTCTGAAAATTTCTAAAACACACATAAACTCCCTGCACCTGGGGGCGATTCCTTTTCACCTGGTGTATTTAAACCCATTCCCATTGGTCCGTCTACGGCATGGTAACATGTTGAGAGCATCTCAGTGGCTGTCTTTGCAAGTTAAAGGTGTGACCTACACTTTTCTCAGGCAGCAAAGTGGGGGTTCCATCAAAAGTTATGATGAGAGGGTTAATTCTATTCAATCTAACAGAGAGAAACATTTCCAATGTTCCTTAGTCTCAACATTTCCAGTGCTCCAGTCTCATTGATGCTACTTTTCTGGTCCAGCAAAACATTACTCAACTCTACTTTATTGTTTAAATCTGGCGCTTAGTGCTTGATTGTATTTAAACACCAATTATACTCAAGCACTTACTGTTTTATTCTCTTACAGCGAATGTCTTGCTGATCATACAATTGTTAAAACGCTGCCAGCCAGCAATGGCTTATTCCTTTCCCTCACCTGCTCTGGGTGTCAGATGTTTAGCTATTCCTCTTAAGTGATAAAGATATAGACTTAGACTTAGACTTCTCTTTATTGATCCTTTTGGGATGACTCCCGCAAGGAAATTGAAGGTTCCAGCAGCAGTTTTAGCAATACAAAAATAAAATAAAAATAAATAAAAAAGACAGTATAAAGACAACAAAATAATAATAATAATAACAATAAGAACATTTGTCAATAAATAAATGTAATTACATTAATAAATTACATATGTAATAAATGTAGTTTATCTGCTCTGGAGGCCAAGCTTAGTGAGTTTGAGGTACAGCTCCAAACCATGGAATCAAAATCATATGCTTTTGAAGCTAGCCAGCGCTTTGTAGCTGCTGCGGACCAACATACTATAGCTTCTGTTACCAGTCCCCCGGCGGACCCCGAGCAGCGGGGAAAGTGGGTGACTGTTCAAAGAAAGCGTAGCGCTAGTTCTAAACCAGGGAGCACACATGGTGGTTGTCACTCTAAATCAGAGCCTGTGGCTGGCCGCGGACATTAAGTTAAGTTCAAGTTTATTGTCATATGCACCTTAGCACAGAGAACCACAGCAATAAAATACGATTTGCCCAGTCAACAGTAACAGTTATAATAATAATAATAATAATAATAATAATAATAATAATAATAATAATAACATTAAAACATTAAAACACCACAACAGACAGTGTTTAAAACACTGTTTGGAACACTAGATTGGAAATACAGACATCTGATCAAATCAATAAACGTTTCTGGAAACCCATACGACTCCATTACAGGCCATAGATAGTCTCTAAGATAAGCTTTTATAATAATTCTAAATTTGTACACAGTCAGTATCTATTCTTTGTTTATACATCTGCATATAATTCTCTGATCACTTGTCTTTTCTGTTTTTCCTCAAAAACTACAAATTTAATAAATATACTTTGAGTTTGCTGTGGTCCAGAAGCCTCTAGTTTCTAAGGATTCAGAAGACAAAACGGTTCTAAATATAAGATGAACAGAGGAGTTATTCATTTCTGTGCCATAGTGAATAATTTTATAATGATTAGAAACATATTTGATCTATGCAGGTCTTTGTCTTGTGATCAAATTATAAATTCGTTCTGGTCTCACAGAGCTCTGTGAAATGATCACAAACTGATAACACCCCATTACAGAATGTGTGAAAAGTCTGTGTGGCCACCACAGAAAACATTGCCAATGTAAAGTCAAAAAGAAGACGTAGCATAAGGAGCAACTATGGTAGCGAGTATTATGAAAGCCCAAAAATCTGCATAAAGAGGTTGGTTGGGATGGTGGATGGGTCGAACAAAGGACTTTCACTCAGGAGACCGGGGATCATGTCCCATGTGTAATATTTCCTGAAGTTGCTTTCTTCTTCTCCTAAACCCATCCGTACCATTCTTCCCACAGAACTGTAAGTCCACCCACAACCTCTTCGTAAACTTAAGGGGACGTGTTTATTTCACTATATTCTTTCCTTGGGTCCATCACAGAATCTTTTGTAATTCAGTGAAACTGACAAAGATTTTGAGTGTAGGGGCCATATTCATTACATGGAATTCTGTGAGATTAGGTTGAGCGCAGCACACATCTTTTAATTTAGCTTCATTGCATATTTCGTTTAAAGGTCCCATGGCATGAAAATTTCACTTTGAGGTATTTTAACATTAATATGCGTTCCCTCAGCCTGCCTATGGTCCCCCAGTGGCTAGAAATGGTGATAGGTGTAAAGCGAGCCATGGGTATCTAGCTCTGCCTTTGAGAAATTGGAAGGCCAATCTGGAATCTTGCTCCTTATGAGGCCACAAGGGGCAAGGTTATCTCCCCTTTCTCCCCACCCATGAGAAAGAGACATCATGGCTTTCAAATGAGCTAAGTGGCAGTTGGTCAAGGCCACACCCCCAGCCTCCACCTTGCCCCCACCCCCCTCTCCTCAAAAGCTACAGACTCAGAAATGGCACATACTAAAGAACTCTCATTGTGTGACTGGCTCTTGTGGCGGGAATTCTGCACCAAGGCTGAATTTGGGGAAGAGACTTCAGATACAGTTTTAGTGGACCACTAAGGCCTATATAAAAAAGTCTTCAGATACATTATTAGGGACCATCAAGGTCTATATAAAAGATACTTTACATACAGTATATGAGGACCACTAAGGTCTTTATAAAAGCATCCAAAGAGCACCATATCATGGGAACTTTAACAGTTTCCCTTTAGTTTGCAATTGAAAAAAAAAAATGGAACTACACGTCATTTTTGTCAATTACTGTATTAAAATCACTTCACAAGATAATTTTGTAGCCAATTGTCAGAAGCTTTCGAAGTCTTTTAAATAGTTGACTCTGTCCGGAGCCATGTACACATTTATGACCCAATTTTTTCACCCCTATAATAAGTCACTCATTAGCAATCTACCTGGAATTAAATCTCTTTTAAGGATTACAACATCATTCTTTTAAAAAATGCCCCAACACCATCGGCTTCACTTTCCCCAATAGATATTATATTCTTCTTTTGTTCCACAGATTACGTACATCAGCGACATCATCATAAATGCTCAGTTTGAGCTCCTGAGTACACTGAATGTCAAAGTCAGTGTCCAACAGAAATCTCAGTTTCTCTGCTCTGGAAGTACTTGACTGGATGCCGCGAGCGTTCCAGGTGGATTTTTTAAGACAGGACATGTTGGTTTTGGGAAAAGGCTATAAGCTTACTCTTGCTCTCTTCCACTGTCGCTCCTACTGTATCCCTTGGTGTCTTCTCCACTGTCTCTGCCACCACCTCTTCCACTGTCTCCTCCTCTGATCTGAAAACCTTTTTAGGGGCTGACCCTTTGGAGCACAAAACGAAAAAATATTTTGCTACTTTTTCCCTGACATCTTTAAAACAGACAAATAGAATGATTATGGCCCATGTTTGGACAGGATATTAAACATTATTGAAATAAAATCCAGAGCACTCTGGTTTAATAAGGGTAGACTTAATGTAACTAGAAAGTATTAATACAGTATAATTTGAAATAAATGAAGAAATACATCTTCAGTCCTTAACCCTAAGTTTCAGATAACGTAAGCCAGCCAACCTGAGCCAAAGCTTGTGGTTGAAAAACAATTAATACTTTAGCCACAAATTGGCTATATTACCACATGTTCTTGCCTCCCTGGAGTAAATATTAAACATTTTGGACACGCTTTCTTCCAAATGACCTTTTTCGTGCATTTCTTGCTTACTTAGTAATGAACGTGCACTAGTCAACTTTAGCATGGGTTCCTAAACTTTTGAGCACAACTGTTAATACTGTGGCGTGTGGACATTTGAACTGGTTGAAATGTGTATGTCTCACATTCAATGCATGAGGCTTGCGAACTGTGATTATAGCAGTCATGTTAGCCTAGAAGCTGGCCAATCATTATGTTGACACCAGACCAGTTAACACTGTAAGAAGATTATATAAAAATAAAGGCACTTCTCAACCTCACTCCAGTTTTACACATTATTTTATTATCATAAATATCTCGAGGGCTGACAAAGCCATAAAAAGGCCTGAACATGCTCAAAAGGCCTGTGACCAGAAATTCCAGAGCCATCAGGTATTGACTGGTCAGGGCCAATATTCTGTGGGATCTGATAAAGGACTTTTTTAGGTCATCTGAGTTCTCAGAAATAGTAGCTTTTATTTCTTTGTGCAACATAGCTGCTCACTTAAAGTTCTAGAGCAACTGAGTAGATTTGTTTAGGTCATGTCTTTGCCCCCTTTTTACAGAGTCGTTGAAGACCATGCCATTATTTTGGAAAAGATTCAGTAACACTTAAATAAACAATTGATTTCAATAATTATTTAAAGTATAATAAAAGGGTCCACCGACACTGAAGCAGGATAACTACCTCCCTCTCTGTAACTCCTGTAGAATGGCTTTCAGCTGATGACACAGTGTTTCCTTGTTTAAATGATGGATGAATGGAAAATCTAAGAATGTATTATTGGAAATTGTTAAAATCTTCAAATGATCCTTAATGTTTAGCATTCAGTGTACAATTATAAAATTTCTTCCAAATAGACTGTATCCATCTAGACTTGTACTGTTTGGACGAGACTATGTTGTTTGGTTTTGGTTTGTTTATTTGATTGCAAAATATTGATGCACAATAAATGATTTTCTTTTTTAATTATTTAATGAAGTAACAGAATTCCATATGCTTAAAAAGGAGTTCATTCAGGCATTCATTAGTAAGCTACAGTCAGTGACTTATAATAACTTACCTGCAGCTCAGTAGCTTGTTAATAACTGCAGGTGAACTGGCTTGGTATTCATTGGATTTGGCCTTTTGGTTTCATGAAATATAAATACCTCATCTTGGGCCTTGGGAGTTTATTTATTCTACAGACAATGGTTAATCAAGATTAATCCATAATGAAAACCATCATTAGCTGCAGCCCTACTGTTCATATATGCATATTGTTCACTCCATTCAAAGAAAACAAATAACATCCCTGCCATTCCGAGGACATAAGACAAAATCCTGAATGTTTAAGTGTTATGATTCCCAAAGAGGTCAGCTTGTTCCAAGTTGTACATGTTTCCTATAACACTTCTTGAGAAGTTAAATTATTGTCATGAATTGGAAAATACCAGATAGTCAGGGGGCTCCTTCAAAATGGACTTAAGCAGTTTCTTTGGTGCTGACAATGTTTTTGAAGGTTGCAGTTGCCTTCACACACTCTACATTCTTGGGTCTTGTAGGAATCTATAGAAAGAGCAAAAAAAGCAGTCTCTTAGTGGTCATTGTTAGTCAGTTAGGTCCTTACAATGTTTTTTTCCCTCTTAAAGCAACACCCTGCAAAAAAACATGGTACAAGCACATATGGACAAAACAAACATGCTAAATCTTTGTACCCTCTGGCCTTCCATACAAGAGAGTGACGTTGACTCCCATATATGGGCATACTGAGGCCTGTATTTCCCTAAACAACAGAGAGGAGAGACCGAGCCGCGAGATAGCAGCAGAAATGAACCAAAACGCGATCAATTATGGACATAAAGTGCATCAGTCTTGGATGTAATAGTTTGGATTTAAAGCCCAACGACTCCGAAAGAGGCTGGTAGTTCCAGGCTCAATAGAAAATCACTTGTAGAGGCTAGAAGGACCCGGAAGAGACTTCCGTAACTGCTAACTCGTTACCTTTTAGACGCAACCATTGGTAAGTCGCTAGCTTGTATGGTTTATAAATTATTAAACTATGAATCAGAGGTGCTGTTTTTACGCGTGGGCGAGTGTCTCGGTCACAGAGGGTAAATATTTGGTACAGTAGCCTTTGTTTGCAGTTCCAGAGGTCAAACGTTTCCTGTAGTTTCTCACCAGGTTTTACACCCTGCAGAAGGGATTTTGGCCCACTCCTCCATACAGATCTTCTCTGGATCAGTCAGGTTTCTGGTCTGTTGCTGAGAAAAAGAGTTTGAGCTCCCTTCAAAGATTCTCTATTGGGTTTAGGTCTGGAGATTAGCTAGGCCACGTCAGAAACTTGATCTGGTTCTTCCAGAGCCCCCCCTTGGTTTTCCTGACTGTTTGCTTCAGGTCATTGTCATGATGGAAGACACAGCCTGGACCCATCTTCAATGCTCTAACTGAGGGTAGGAGTTTGTTCCTCAAAATCTCGCAATACACGGCCCTGGTCATCCTCTCCTTAATACAGTGCAGTTTCCCTGTCCCATGTGCAGAAAAACACCCTCAAAGCATGATGCTACCCCCCCACCCCCCCATCCTTCAAAGTAGGGATGGTGTTCTTGGGTTGGTACTCATCATTCTTCTTCCTCCAAACACAGTTAGTGGAATTAAGACCAAAAATTTCTATTTTGGTCTCATCTGACCACATGACTTTCTCTCATGACTCCTCTGGTTTATCCAAATGGTCGTTGGCAAACTTAAGACGGGCCTTGACGTGTGCTGGTTTAAGCAGGGGAAACTTCCGTGCCATGCATGATTTCAAACCATGACGTCTTTGTGTATTACCAACAGTAACCTTGGAAACGGTGGTCCCAGCTCTTTTGAGGTAATTGACCAGCTCCTCCAGTGTAGTTCTGGGCTGGTTTCTGATTTCCTGCATAGCGCCCCAGTCCGAGGGAGATCGACAGTCATGTTTAGCTTCTTCCATTTCCTAATGATTAATCCAACAGTGGACCTTTTTTCACCAAGCTGCTTGGACATGTCCCGGTAGCCCTTTCCAGCCTTGTGGAAGTGGACAATTTTGTCTCTAGTGTCTTTGGACAGCTCTTTGCTCTTGGCCATGTTATTAGTTGGATTCTTACTGATTGTATGGGGTGGACAGGTGTCTTTATGCAGCTAACAACCTCAAACAGGTGCATCTAATTTAGGATAATAAATGGAGTGGAGGTGGACATTTTGAAGGCAGACTAACAGGTCTTTGAGGGTCAGAATTCGAGCTTATAGACAGGTGTTCAAATACTTATTTGCAGCTGTATCATACAAATAAATAGTTAAAAAATCATACATTGTATTTTCTGTATTATTTTTTTATATTTTTTATTAATATGTACATCATTTCTGTATGTTGTAATGTTTTGAATATTAGTCTTAGTTATCATTTTGTCTTCATCATGGTTAAGTGGGGATGATGATTGGGGCGTTAAGGGAGGGGTACATTTTGTGAGCTGTGTGTTTAATGTTTTGTTTTAAAATGCAATAAAACCTGTCAATCTTAAAAAAAGAAATATAGTTTCACTGTTTAGTTATAAGGTGACTTTGTGATCAATTATTTGCCTACGTATGACTAAACCCTTTCGGTTGGCTGATGTTGACTAGCAGAGTGGGGGTGAAGGAAGTACCTTTGCAGAAATGGACTGTTAGTATACAGTGATTTTCTAGTCTCAACGACTACTCAAAGCACTTGTACAAAGTACAGGCACCATTCAACATTCACGCACATTCATACACTGCGGCCGAGGCTGGAGAACAAGGTACCACCTGCTCATCAGATACACACGCACACACATTAACAATCTGAAGGCACAGCATCTGGGGCAACTCGGGTTCAGTGTCTTGCCCAAGGACACTTCAACATTCCGATTGGTCGGTGACCGCTTTACCACTGATCCAAAGCCTTAAGTCTTGTGCATCCCCACCGGCCGCGGGCAAACAAACCGGTGACCGAATCTATTAACTCGGTAGGGCAACCAACAGCAGTCTGGTTGAGCCAACTTGCGTAAAAGAGGCGGTGGTCCCATCAGTAGAAAACAACAGACAACTTCCGTGTAGGCTACTTCAAAAATAAAAGCACTTCCTGTGATGGTTGCCAGTAAAACTAAATTACTGTTAAACAAATAAGGTTGTGTCCTTTTCAAATATCAGCTGTACATCAAGTGTTGTAAATAATGTACATGTATATAGTGAGTTTTAATTTAACTATAATTTACCATTTCCTTTAGTTTTAAATTAAACAACATGCATTTATTATTCAAGTGTTTTAAATAATTTAAAACAATACTCTAAGGCACTTTTAATTGAGTATTTTCATTCTCCTACTTGCCTATTTTATGTTTAACTCATTATTTTTACAGCTGGAATTACTTTGCATATTAATTACACTAAATATTATGAATAATGAATGATGTATTAAAGTGGATAATGAGAAGACTGTATTATCCAGTGGTGAAATTCACAAACTAGCTGCAAAGTCAAACTTCTGCAGTTTTTTGGTGAAAGTGACTCAAAAACATGAATGCAGAAGTAGTGTAACACATTACCTTTCAGAGACAGTAATATTGTAATAACTAATTACTCCCAAATCACAGTAACTACTTGTCTATAATGTAATACATTTTGGAAGTAATTTGCCCAACACCGCCTATGACTACCCAGCAACATCTTTGCCTTTCTAAGGCCAGCCACACACTAGATGTGTCGCGCTAGCGTGGAGTTTCTGTTGCGTGTCAGCTGCATGGATTTTTTCTATGTCCTACACACCACTCTGGTTATTGGAAGCTCTATACTGCGGAAAGTGAAGTTGGCGGCTCCACTGGCCATAGTCTTGTGCCTCCCTGGGGCAAGAGCTGGGGATGTTGAATCCTTTCAAATGCTTCTGACTAAAGCCCACTCTTAGCCTAATAACCATGGTGTATGTCTCCTGACTCAGATCGGTTAATAGAAGGCAAACAAAAAAGTTTATGTGCTTTCTTGATGTTTTTGTCATTTTCTGATTTATTTCTCACTTTTTCCATGCTTTTGGTGCTTTTTTTTTTTTAAACCTGAGCTGGTTTAATAATAGGTTTTACACTTATTCTTGGAAGTAATGGTCATCGAACCTAATTTATATAGAAAATATACATACGTTTTAGTTAGAAAGGCAGAAATTATGAAATATTTTGAGTAATAGTTAAGATCAGAGGATGCTGAGTGGATCACAGATGGGTATAAATTCAGTCCAAATACTGTTAAATGCTATTAGATTAAAAAAAATTCAATTCAATGCAAGTAATCTTTAATTTTACCTGAAGAACGTTATATGGAATCATCCGTTATTTTTGGGCAATTTGTTAACAAGACATTTTTCTGATATAAAACACTTTGAAATGGATTAAGAACCTAAATGGAATTAAAACAAACGCAATGCTAGATCAGAATAGGAAAATTAGATCAGGACTATTGAATATTAAAACTCTATATTTTGTCTAACTGAAACATGAATAATACGTTAGTCTACTATGAATGAATCGACTCCCAGTCAGGATTTTACTGACTTTTTGTGAGATTGTAGCGACCAAAAATGGTTGATGTTGCTGGAGCTTTTGTAAAACAATGCGATAACATTTGCATGAATGTTTTTTTTTTTTGTTGCAATGAAGATGCAGGAAACAGAGAAAGTTTTTTTTGTATAGTTCTTTAAAAATAAAAAGGAAACTTGTTTTGCGGAGAATCAACCTACTCTAGGGTGAGTTTTCCTAGTAAAACCTGTAGTGTTTTGCCTTAAAACATAATAGGAACTCGCAAATTTCAAAAAAGAAAACATGGATGCAAGCCTCCTTGATACATGCAGGTATTCTATGAATGAGAGCTGTGTAAGCTGATTTCATTCCATATATTGCTTCATCGCTGCATATAGACAAAAATATGACATACAATTGTCTGGTATGATTTCTGAACAGAAAATGTATTGCACTACCATTTTAACTCACAATATGTTTTAGTTGACTAGTTGAAAAATAAAAAAATAAGAAACCTCATGCATAACTCATACCTGGTTGCACACAGCCTTTCCATAGCGTACAAACGTGGCAAAGTGCTCACAGTTGAGAGTGAAAAGATGATATGGGAATTCCTCATCAAGAAGGGCATTGCACCGTAGCCTCATATCGTCAGGTGCTGATGGTGTGAAAGCATGGCGATTGTTACTGATCAGGACATGGGTTCCTTTCGGGACATTCACCTCAACAAGAGGCACTCTGCGGATCTTGGTCTCCCCAAGAAGAAGGTCACCACATACAGGGAAGATTGCTTGTAGGGATGAACGTATGCTGCTCATCAGTTGCCCCTGATCTAAAGAACGACACAGTATACTTTCAGATTGTGGAACATTTGGAAAACAGTCTTAGTTTTTAATCTGTATAATATGTATCTGTAGCTATTATACCATTGTCACATAGCACCATAATACACTAGTCACTCTCTCATAACAGTGTTCTGGAGTTGCCACAACTGAATACATTTAGAAGCTGTCATTATCTCCCAGGGTTTCTTTTCTTTTAGAAATTTCATAAAGGGCCAAAAAGGAATTTAGAGCAATATTCAGTTTTGTATTTCATAGAGTTCCACTGATTGATGAGGAGACAATGTTAATTAGAGGTCTGGGAAGTTGATCATGTACAACAGTGTTTCAAAGCGGATCTTTATGCATTTAAGGAGGCGATTATTTTTCAGGTCTCCTTAAACGGATACGTTTTGGTGCTCCATAATCCGTGTAATATTCGTTCATTTGTTTCCAAAATAAAAGCAAAAAATGTCTTTACTCAATACTTGTTTCCAAACCCAAATTGGAAAAAAATTATAATGAGCAAAGCACACACACACACACACACACACACACACACACACACACACACACACACAGATAGCTGCAGCAGATTCAATCTTTGGCATGGCAGTGTCTGACTGTTGCGCAAATGCACTGCCGCAAAGATTGGCCACTGCCAGTACCCCCACCCCGCGAGGAGGCGAAGGCCCTTTCAACGCTGCTTGCAGCTTAAATTGATCTGTTTCTTCACAGACTCAATCACGTCACTAATTAAACACAACACTGCTATGCCCCTTTCATTTATAGATTCATTTACAAAGAAGGAGAAGCCTGCATGTCCTGACTGTTGGGTCTGTTAGTTGTTTTCTATGACCTTACAACACTAACTAGTAAATTATTTGCCATGTAGAAATACCACTAACCCTAACCCTACAAAAAACATGATTCACAAGGTTAGTGATGTTAACCTCATGCTATCATTTTAAACAAAACTGTAAATACATATTTGATCATGCACAACAAAACACGCAAGAGTTAAATCCCATTTTCATTTGTGTTCTACGGATCAAACAGGCCGATGCTGTTTTTCAGATCTGCATTGACTTTAATGAATACAGCTGAAAAAAATAAAAAATTCCGACAACAGAGACACAACGTGAGTCACATTCTACCAAGCAACATATCTGAACAAACCCCACAAACAGAAGTAAAAAACAAACCTGAAGCTGAAGAAACCCTAAACGTTAACATAAAAGACCCGGGGACCTGAGTGACGGATGCAGAGAGAGAGGGAGACAGCTGCTCTCTTCTCATTGTTTAGTGTGCGAGTGAGCAGAGCATGTGTGTAAGGGAGGGGCGCTGTGACTAGCCTATCACAGAATAGTGTAGGGGAGGGGCGCTGTTACTATCACAGAATGCTGACACGGTCCACTACCAAATGAGGAGTTTTATTAAATCCGAGCACAGATATTGACTCGTATTACTTGTATAATACTTGTATTCGGCAAAAGTGCTTAATCTGTACACATCTGTATCTGCATACGTCCAGCATCATGACCGCATCCTGGGGCAACATCCTGTAGAGGAGTCCTGAGGCTAGTTTTAAGAAGGTGGTATTGTTTTGTGTTGTATTGCATTATACAATGAGATGTTATTTGTGTAATACATGTTGTTCTCACCTGCAACAGCAAAATGGATTACATTACCATCTTCAACATACACTCCCCAGTGTGAGTATCCGATGGGGTAGGAAAATTCAATCAAGTCTCCAAATTTGGCAGTGGAGGCAATTTCTTCAGCCTGCATGCATGGCAAAACACATGACAGTAAAAATACTAGTTTATGACACATCTCTACCCTGCGCCACTCCCTGTCCAGCCTGAAAACAGGTTAAGCAACATTACATTCCGTTTAGGGAGAGGTGTGGTTACAAGTTCTTTACTAATGGTTAATACTTCTCAGTATCACCATGTTTAAAAGTGATCACCCTTGTTTGTTTGTTAGTTTGTTGTAAGTAATTTATTTTTTATTAAGATGACTTTGAACACTTGATTCTGTGGAGGTTTAATGCACGTCTAAGTTGCTCTGGACAAAAGTATCTGCTTAATGAATGCAATGTAATAAAATGTAATAACACAGGATTTGCTATTAATAATGAAATGTCCCGTTGAAAGTCAGTCTCACAGTTCCATTGGCTGAAGTCACATTGCTATGTTGGCACATTCTATTACATTGCACTGACTAACTGACTTTACATTAGCTACAAAATAACTAAGTCTGATTTCTCAGGAATACAAGAGATTATGCTGTAACATTATAATATGGCTGATCACACTTATAATGAGCTGGTGTTTGTGGAGCTGGTTCTTACCTGCGTCAGAAAATCCATTTAACCCCCTATAAGTTAGTGTGAGCCTGTGATGTCTGGTGTAAAACAGTTCGCCCGTACTGTGCAGGGTGTGTTGTGAAGAATCTGGTTTGGACAGTTTACTGCTTGGGTGTTATTTGAAGGGCAAGAAAGACATCTGATTGGCTAGTACAGTGAAAGACTACCTCAGTAATATTAAAATAAACTCTCCCTCAAACAAGAACTAAACAAGCCACACTTTAGGAAGTTTATGAAGAACTGTCAACATATAAAGGTTTTAATTTTCTGTTTGACCCAACTGTTTTGGTCTTACTTGAAAATATATAAAATAATTTATACATATATATAGTACCGGCCAAAAGTTTGGACACACCTTCTCATTCAATTCAATTCAATTTTATTTATAGTATCAATTCATAACAAGAGTAGTCTTGAGACACTTTGCAGATAGAGTAGGTCTAGACCACACTCCATAATTTACAAGGACCCAACAGTTCTGGTAGTTTCCTACAGAGCAAGCAACAGTGCAACAGTGGCGAGGAAAACTTCCTTTGGGGTTAGAATGAAGAATGGAAATAACAAAAATAGAAAAAAACAGTAGTTTGTAGCAGTTCTTTGTAGTAGTTCATGGCATAGCAGGGCGCTGTGCGGCATTACAAGGCACAGCAGGACGTAGCAGGGCACCGCAGAGCGTAGCAGGATGTAACATGGCTTCGCAGAACTTGTAACGGGACCATGGCAACTGCTGCAAGCATGATTTGGGATCTTCCCTGAGCCAAGGACACATGCTGGGCAAAAAAGAAGAACATAAGTACTCCAGGGAATGACTCCCCTGAGCTAGGTTAGTAACAAGCATTTCTGGGACATGGATGCACACAAATAGAAAGATAGAGGAGCTCAGTGTGTCAAAGTAAGTCCCCCAGCTGCCTAAAACTATTACAGCATTACTTAGAGACAGTGTAAAGAGAGGAGCCTGGTCGGGCTATACTAACCTGCCTCTCTCTGTAGTTTTATTATATTATGAATTATATGATAGATAAATCTGACAACTATGACAAGAAGCAGGTGGGCTGGGTTAGGCGGACGCCGCGGCTCCTCACTCCCTAACAATATTCAATTCAATTTTATTTATATAGTGCTAAATCAAAACAACAGTTATCTCTTTGCGCTTTATATAAATGAGCAGGTCTAGACCATACTCTGTGATGTTATTTACAGAAACCCAACAGTTCCCACTAAGAGCAAGCACTAGGCCACAGAGGCAAGGAAAAACTTACTTTAAGAGGCAGAAACCTCGAGCAGAACCATGGCTCAGGGTGGGCGGTCATCTTCCTCGACCTGTTGGGGGTGAGATAGAGAGAGACATACAGAGAGAGACATAGAGAATTGCAGCAGAGGGTGTCGAGCAGGAATATGGATGCAGCAGGGGGCGAGAGAGCACAAAACTCCGGGAAAGGGAAGAAGTTGAGTTATCAACATGTATTAATGGAATGAGGTTGCATAAAGATGGAGAGAAGGGGGAAGAGAGAGGTGCTCAGTGCATCATGCAAAGTCCCCCCAGCAGTGTAGGTCTATAGCGGAGTAACTAAGGGATGGTTCAGGACTTTCCTGAGCCAGTCCATACTATAAGCTTTATCAAAGAGGAAAGACTTAAGCCTACTCTTAAATGTGGAGACGGTGTCTGCTTGACGGTGAGAGACCTGAACCCAATAGAGATGGTTTGAGGAGAAGAGATTGGGTTCAATGCAGTTTTCTTTCATTTTCATGACTATTTACATTGTAGATTATCACTGAAGGCATCAAAACTATTAATAGATGCATGTGGAATTATGTACTTAACAAAAAAGTGTGAAATAACTGAAAACATGTCTTATGTTATAGTTTCTTCAAAGTAGCCCCCTTTGCGCTGATTACTGCATTGCACACTTGTGGCATTCTTTTGATGAGCTTCAAGAGGTAGTCACCTGAAATTGTTTTCCAACAGTCGTGAAGAAGTTCCCATGATGCTCAGCACTTGTCGGCCCTTTTGCATTCAATCTGCGGTCCAGCTCTCCTCAGACCATCTCGATTTGGTTCAGGTCCGGTGACTGTGGAGGCACAGGATCCCGTCACTCTCCTTCTTGGTCAAATAGCCCATACAAAGCCTGGAGGTGTGTTTGGGGTCATTGTCCTGTTAAAAAATAAATGATGGTCCAACTAAACGCAAACTGGATGGGATGGCATATTGCCGTAGGATGTTGTGGGAGCCATGCTGGTTCAGTATGCCTTCAATTTGGAATAAATCCCCAACAGTGTCACCAGCAAAGCATCTCCTCCTCCATGCTTCACGTTGGGAACCAGGCACGTAGAATCCTTCCGGTCACCCTTTGTCCGTCGCACAAAGACCGCGGTTGGGACCAAAGATCTCAAAGTTGGACTCATTGGACCAAAGCCTGGATTTCCACTGGTCTAATATCCATTCCTTGTGTTTCTTGGCCCAAACAAATCTCTTTTGCTTGTTGCCTCTCTTTAGCAATGGTTTCCGAGCTGCTATTGGACCATGAAGGCCTGATTTGTGCAGTCTCCTCTTAATTTAATCTTCTCTTAGTTCTAGAAATGTGTCTGCTGCTAGAACTCTGTGTGGTAATCATCTGGTCTCTAATCTGAGCTGCTGTTAACTTGTGATTTCTGAGGCTGGGGACTCAGAGGAACTTATCCTCAGCAGCAGAGGTGACTCTTGGTTTTCCTCTCCTGGGGCGGCCCCTTCTGTGAGCCAGTTTGGTTGTAGCGCTTGATGGCTTTTGTGACTTCACTTGGGGACACATTCAAAGTTTTCACAATTTTTCTGGATTGACTGACATTTCTCCTCTTGAAGCTCATTGAGAGAACACCAAGGGTTTCCAGCACTATCAAAAAAGCAAAGGGTGGCTAGTTTGAAGAAACTAGCCACTCATGGGAGAAAGTCATGCGGTCAGCTGAGACCAAATAGAACTTTTTGGTCTCAATTCCACTAACCGTGTTTGGAGGAAGAAGAATGATGAGGACCATCCCAAGAACACCATCCCTACTGTGAATCATGGGGGGTAACATCATGCTTTGGAGGTGTTTTTCTGCACATGGGACAGGGAGACTGCACTGTGTTGAGGAGAGGATGACCGGGGCCATGTATTCCGAGATTTTGGGGAACAACCTCCTTCCCTCAGTTAGAGCATTGAAGATGGGTCGAGGCTGGGTCTTCCAACATGACAATGACCCGAAGAACAAAGCCAGGAGAACCAAGGAGCGGCACTAGAAGAACCAGATCAAGGTTCTGGCGTCTCCAGACCTAAACATAATAGAGAATCTTTGGAGGGAGCTCATACTCCGTGTTTCTCAGCGACAGCCCAGAAACCTGACTGATCTAGAGAAGATCTGTGTGGAGGAATGGGCCAAAATCCCTTCTGCAGGGTGTCAAACCTAGTGAGAAACTACAGGAAACGTTTGACCTCTGGAACTGCAAACAAAGGCTACTGTGCCAATTAATAACTTTGATTTTCTCAGGTGTTCAAATACTTATTTGCAGCTGTGTCATACATTATACAAATAAATATGTAAAAAAATCATACATTGTGATTTCTGGATTTTTTTTGGGGATTTTTTCTGTCACCTGTGGGTTCGGCTCAGAACTGTGGCCCTTTAGTGCATGTCATTCCCCCTTTTCTCTCTCCACTTTCATGTCTTCATCCGTCCTTTGGAATTAAAGGCCTAAACAATTTATTGTGATTTAAATAAACACAATGTTTAAAAAAGAAAAGAACAAACAAAAATCTGCCATCGTATGTACATATTAGGCTTCTCACCTTTCCAGTGATATCCCATATGTCCATATCTACTGTGGAATTATGAAGAAAATCCAGCTCAAAAATTAAGATTTTGACAATTTTATTGCTAAGTTCCTGAATTTGCACTGCCCCCCTAATAGCCAAATGTGGTTTCCTGTTGAATATGTCACCTGATGTACATACTATAGCTCCTCACCTTTCAAATCATGCTCAACATTTCCATATCTACTGTGGAATTCTGAAGAAATTCCAGCTCACAAATCAAGATTTTGACAATTCTGTTGCAAAGGTTCTGACTTTGCACTGCCCCGTAAAGGCCATATATATCTATTACCATTAACTGTGTCACCTGATGTACATATTTCAGCTCCTCACCTTTTCAACAATGCCAGCCTTGTCCATATCTATTGTGGCATTATGGATAAAATCTATCTAAAAAATAAATATTTTGACAATCCTATTAAAACATTCCTGATGTTGCACTGCCCCATGATGGGCAAATATGGTGTCCCGTTGAATGTGTCACAAGATATACACAATAGAGCTCCTCACCTTTCAAGTGATTCTCAACATTGCCATATCTATTGTGGAATTATGAAAACAATCCAGCTCAAAAAATCAATATTTTGGTAAGTTCCTTACTTTGCACTGCCCCCTAAAGGCCAACATGTTTTCCTGTTGAATGTGTCACCTGAATCATTAGGGATACCTTCGCACTGCCCCCTAAAGGCCAACATGTTTTCCTGTTGAATACGTCACCTGAATTATTAGGGATACATTCAGCGCATCAAAACTTAATCGCAATTAATTACTTATGCGTCTAATAACGTTTCACTCAGCGTTTATTGCATAAGCTGTATATAGATCAAGATAAAATTCCATGAGTCCAAACGTTGTTACGTTTGGCTATAGTGTGGACCCCAGACAGAGATTTAGATCTCAGACTAAAAGATAAAAGTTGTTTGTCTCTTGGTAGTAGTAAGTCCGATTATATATGGAAGGTGGTGAGGCGTCAGTCTTGATAGAAGCAGAGGTTTACAGGTGGTGAGGGAGCGTGGCAGGCAATGGTACTGGATGATATTAGGCAGGTGCTGCAGATAAGAGAGACAAAGTTAATTTTCTGCTAAATTTACAAAGTAAGATTTCTCACTAGAGATTGAAACACTAAAAAAAAAAAAGCAAGGGGAGTTGATTACGGTCTGCACAATTAATCAAATTTTAATCACAATCCCGATTTTGGCTTCCTACGATCAAATTTGTGTGATCGAGCAATATTCTAAACGCATCATTTTGTTCATAGAACGCTCCGTTTTTTGTTTTTCCTACATGTGTTACATGACTTCTGTAAAGCCGTGTCTGTATTTGGATCCCTGCTCTTCCCTACTCTTCGCGCTGCCCCGCCCCCATTCACTCACACACGGCTCCCAGTAACACGGAGGCACACAGCCTCTCCCATTTCCCTCACAGACAACTCCCAGCACCATGGAGAGACACAGCGGCGACAGCACAGGTCCACACTTCTGACATTTATCCACAGTTTTAATTATTATTAACAATTATCAAAGCTGTATATTGTTAAGCATGAAAGTCAAACCTGTATTTGTACCATTGTTTCAACTGGTAACTCTGCTATTTCAGTGGGCACGGAAAAAACACAGAAGAACTTATTGAATGCAAGTAACTTTAGTTCGTAGAGTAATAGCGTGTGAGACGGAGCCTGCTGGACCTGGGCGAGAAATGTGACCCATGGCCAGTATAGGGATTTCATAGAGTCAGGAACAAACAGACAGTTAGTGGGCACGGTGTTTGTGATTGGTTGTGTAGATTGTGCTGTCTTTACTCAAGTCTCAATGTTTCAAACATCAGCAGCAACAATGCCAGAATCTGGAGGTATAGTCTCAGGTGTAAAACTCTGTGTATCCTTGTCACTCTGGTGAGACAGAACAAGGACCACCTTGCCTGGCAAGACTTCTTCCCTTTTACCTTTTTGTGGTCAGTCCATGTTATGTTCTCTAATGCTGCTCTGGCCTCTTTTTGGAAGAGAGCTGTTTTGTTTTTGTCTTTCAGGTGTGCCACCCCTGAGTGCCTGATCACCCACAGGTGTTTGCAATCCGGTCATCAGAGAGTCTGCATAAAAGCTTGCAGGTCCAATACTCCGCCCCTTCCTCTTGTCACAACTTCCTTTCATGCTGGGAGTAGTTGGTGAAACTACTCTCTGCTGGTGCATATAATTTGACAAATTATTGAATTGTTATCTGAAGCTGATAAGGGTTTTCTGCCATTTGTTTTGACCCCCTTTTTCTCCTGTTTTGTGGACAGTCAGTGAGATTAGCACTGTGTATTTTGGTTTGACGCTATAGCTCAGTTGCCATTTTCTTTTCAGGTAGTATGGGTTTCTGTGTGTTGTTTTGTCCTTGGAGACACTGATGTTTTTTACAGCTTCTATTTTTGGTTGGGTTACTGTTTATTACCTTTTTTAAGTTTAACATCATCTATATATATATATATATATATATATATATATATATATATATATATACACACACACACACGTGTGTAGATAAATATATGTATCTTGTGTAATTAAAGAGACTTATTACAGTACTTCAACGTGTTAGTCTCTCCTTTGTTAGTTTGAGTTTATGAAATTTGTTATTATCCTGGATTAAATTTATTTATCAAACTTATTTGTGTTACTTCCTAGCATCCCCTAGGCATAAAACTTAAGGGTCGTTACAGTCCAGAAAAGAAAGGGATGTTGAAATCCTTTCAGCCAGTAATGCCATTCCTCCAGGGCTAGGACAACCGCCAAGAGTTCCCGTATTTCCTTTTACCACAATGAAATCTAGGAAACTCATGGAGGTTGAATGAAATTCACATTTGTTTAATAAGTTATTCTCTAATAATATTTGAAGCATTAACCTTATGTGTTGTTGGTGCTCTTCCGGTGACCTTGAGAAAATCAGGATGTCGTTGAGGTAGACCAAAAAAAATGGTCAAGTATGTCTTTGAGGATGTCATTCACTAGAGCCTAAAAAACTGCCGGGCATTGGTTAGTCCAAAGGCAATGACCAAGTACTCAAAGTGGGTATGAGTATTAAAGGCCGTCTTCCACTCATCTCCTTCTTTATACAAACCAGATGGTAGGCGTTCCTCAGATCCAGTTTGGTGAACACAGTGGCCTGGTGAAGTGGTCCGAGAGCAAAGTGGAAGAGGATATTTATTTTTTACAGTGAGGGACAGAGCGCCATCCTTCTTCCCAACAAAGTAAAAACCCACCACCGACTGGGGACAAAGATGGGCTAATGATCCCCCCCCCCCCCCCCCCCCCCCCCCCCCCCCCCCCCCGACTAGCTAGCTCAGAGGTACACAGAGCTAAACACCGTCAGTAGTAGACAGACAGGTAGAGAGACAGGTACATGGAGCCTCAGAACCACCACAGGCACAATCCTCAGTCTTCAATCAAAAGATGTGAAACTAAGTTAAAAGACAAGTATAAAGAACAACCCTAAAATGAAAATTAAATACAACACAAGCTCCTTTGTTGTCAATCCCTGAGCCTAGATATCACATTGCCTGAATATCTAAAAACAAAAAATCCAAAAGAAATACTAATTTTGAAAATACACAGTCAGTGACCATGAGCTGGAGACTGAAAACCTCCACCCAAGTCAAACCAGTGTGTCTTGATCCAATTTTACCAATTATAATTACTTATTTGGTGTAAAACATCGATTTATGACGCAATTAAAGAAACTTTATTTTTGCTAGAGGTAATGATGTCTTCTTGAAGGATCACAGGCTAATTGTGGCTTTTAGAAAAAAAAAACAACCTTGGAGACATTCTGGGGCCTGTTTCACGAAGGTAGAATAAAGATATCCAGGATAAGTGAAAAAGCGTAGCTTGACTTAAGGCAATCCCCTCATCGCCGCTTTATCGGTAGCACGTTTGCCGAGCGGGTGGAGCTATGTCCAGCCAGGTGTAGATAACCAGGATGAACAGGTGGAGCTATGTCGAGCCAGGTGTAGATAACCTGTAGATAGCTGGGATAAGTGCATTTTCACGGCTTTCTCAAAAAGACCACGGTATCGATCACAGATTTACTGATGCAGAATTGAGAAGACTCATGCGCCATATGTTTCACCCAATGAGCAGCAGCTTTTAATGGAAAGCAACGAGGAGGGGAAAAATATGCAAAAAGGGAAATACGGCTCAAATGGAGAGAATAAACCCAACATAGCGGACCCGACTGAATTTGTATGAATGTAAAAAACACTGTAGTTGTAAACTTCATTACATAAGCACTGTATATAGGCCACATCAGTGGTCCAGGGATGTGAGACTAATTGAGAAGGTTATGAAACCAATGTAAGCTATAATAAAAAACATTAGGCATACATATTAAGGAGTAAGACAAATTGGTCTATACCCAATCTGCCATTATTATCATCTGGGAATGTAGCTACATTGATATCGTCACACTTAATCTCCTGTATAAACCTGGAGCTGAGACCACGGATGCTGCGCTGCATCTCTGCTTTTACAGAGAGAGCGGACACTGACGCAACTCGCAGGACTGGGCAGCGGCCGCACGCCAGGAGGCCTCGAAACAGTACGGTCCCACCGGGAAAAGTCCCACTCCACATCAGGGTGCCAGGCAACCATTCCTAACCATCTAGACAGCTGTAGTGTGGTTTAAATCAAACTTGCGACAACAATAGTGACAACTATTCCAATGCATGTTAATAGAAATAAAGCAGAACACATGCAGAAGACAACGGAATAACTGGTAAACACATTTATTCCGGATCAGACGGCAGCTGATTTGACACATGAGACTCCAGGATTAATCTTAGCCTGGTTGTTAGCCTGATCTGGACCAGGCTAGCCGCAAATAATAAATCTTCATGGTTACTTGGCTGGGTTTAATTCAATCTGGTTCCGTGCAACCGAGTCAAAGCTACATAAAGTCATCCAGGATAACTTGAATATCCCGGCTTAATCCCTTATCCTAGTTTCGTGCAACAGGCCCCTGGTCAGAGCGCATTTTAAACCGTTACAGGCACAAAAGATCAGATCAAAAACTGACTTTTTTTAGACACTATAAAATGGTTCAGAAACTTAAAGAAGTTTTTGTAACACAAAAGAAAACTACTGTTAATGCAAAAAAAATGGTGATTTATTTAATCAGATGTTTGCAGTGCACAAAACAATATGTTGGCCCAACAGTTAACCATTCTCACTTGTTTCACAAAACAAAGATATAACAAAAATAGACAAAAAAATATACATATCCCTCTAGTTCAGCACTTAGTAGCACATGGATGGTCCAGCCTCAGGGCCACCATCCTGGACGCCTACCCAGCCTGGACAACAAAACAGCCTATAAGAATTGAAAAGCTACGGATCACCAAGCTAGGCACTTATTTTCCCAGAGGGCTGAATGAGAGATAGGATAGTCGTGAATTAGTTTAAGTCTATGGTTTGTGCATTTATTTTTTTCATACCTAACCCTAACCCTTAACCCTGACCCCCCTAACCTTAACCTTAACCCTATTTATGAGAGTCCAGGTATGTGTGTGTATGTTCTGTCCTCTTTACCATGTTAACCCTATTTCCTCCTCCCCAAGTGAGGAGTTGTAGAGTGTAACGGCATGAGGGACAAAGGAGTCCTTGAGTCTGCTGGTCTTACACTTGGGAAGAACTCTGGGTGTGAATGACGGTGTGCAAGGGGGGGCTAGCATTGTCAGTAATGTCCAGCAGTTTGTCCAGCGTCCTCCTCTCTGAGTTCAGCTTTATGCCGCCCACAGAGCCCGCCTGATCAGTTTATCCTGTCTGGAGGTGTTCTCCTTGTATATGCTTCCCCCCAGAACACCACAGTGCAGAAAATGACACTGGTGACCACAGGCTTTTCAAACATCCACAGCAGTTTGCTGCAGATCTACGATCGCAGTCTCCTCAGTTAGTCCAACCTGCTTTGTGTCTTCCTGTCCAGGTAGCTGGTGTGTATTGTCCAGTCTCCTCAGTAAGTCCAATCAGCTCTGTCTTCTTGTACAGGTGGCTGGTGTGTGTTGTCCACCCACAGCCCGAGGTATTTGTATGATTGTATTGCCTCCACCTCACCTTCAAGTGGTCCTCACACCTTCTCAGACCTCCCTCATGATGTTCTCCCTTAGCTTCTGCTCCAGCTTTATCCTGTAGCAGTCCTTAGCTTCCATCACATTGTTTCAACGTCTTCTGTGCTGCCTTCATGCCCTCCCTTTCCCTGCTCCTGAAGGCAGCCTTCTTCCTGTTGAGGACAACCTTAAACTCTTCAGTCCATGTACCTAGAATTAATTCCAGATTTTCATTTATATGTTAATGCATCAATCTCTAGGCTTCCATTTCTCCTTAAAATCAACCCGATTCCTCACAGTCATTGAAATATGAGCTTTTGAAATAATTCCAGATTTTCATTCATGAGCACTTAAACAGATGACAATTTGGAAGCACTCTCCGGCTTCATAATTCACCAGTAAATGTACTTAAATTATTACAGCAATATGTTTTGGATGCACCAATCTCCGGGCTTCAATTTCCAATTGGAATCAGCCCGATACCTCATACAATATTTGAATTCTGAGCATTTGAACTACTTGCAGATTTGCTATTTACTAACCCCTGCTCATTGATCTTGAAGTCCTGATTGACAGAAACAGAAACATGAATGTAACTGAACCATTGTTCATAGTTACTCTATTAGATAAAGTACATCCACTGACATCCACATCCACATCTAACTTCCACATTGACATTACACACCTGTCTGGGAATGGCAGTATGTCTTCTAAGATCTCATTTCAAGAAGTCTCAATCTTTCATCTTTTGTAGCAGAAAACAATGAGGGCTGTGATGATGATGATGATTTATGATGATGATGAACACCATGAGCCCCACGACTGCAGCGGAAATTGCAACAACTGCTGAGCTCTTAACGCTAACAACTACCAGACATGACTTCATACCCACAAGGTTTTGAGCTGTACAGACAAAGCTCCCTGGGGTAACATCTTTGGTGATTGTTAATAACATATGAACACCACATTGCTATCCAACTCAACCACACCCTCCACGTAACACTCAGGTTCAGTTGGCTTCTCCATTACATCCATTTGAATGATGTGGGTCTGGATGCCAGGTAGTTTTCTCACGTTGCACTGATAGATGTTGGTGTCTGTCATTTTCAAGTGACTGATGCTTATTGAAGCTTTGCCACTTGGAGGATTAGGGGACACAAACCGAACTGTAGACCAAAATACCTCATGGTTGTCAAAGATGCAATTTACACCCTACCAGATATTGAGTGTTTCTGGTAGATCAGCATCTGTAGGCTTGAGGCTCTATTCAATGTCAAGATTGCCCGTGCCCTGAGGAGCAAGGTTGAAGCAACAGATGAGTATCTCCTTCCGCTGCGGCATATGTTGGTGATACTGTGCTGGGGAATATTTTCAGTCCACAAGATGGATGTAGATTGAGAAGCAAAAATAAGACCATAATGTAGTGTTGCCATAGCCTGAAGGAGATGTGGGGTCTTGGAGGATGCTTTTTCTTTTTGAAGAACGATTTTCTGGGGATGGGCATGTGCAACTAAGACATAAGCTAAAAATTAATTTTTAAAAAGAAAAACAGTTACATCTTAGTATTTTTTAAATTTTAATTGAAAATGACTATAAGATAATAATATGGAAGGTAACACGATGGCAGCCCAGATTCTGATCCATCAAACTAGCATGTTTGATGGCAACACAAACAAACTTGTTTAACAGAGTATAATTTCAACTACAAACTTAAAAAATCATGTGACATTGTGTGTAAATTCTTTATAAGAAACTACAAATTAGTCAGAACTGTTAGTCAGCCCAACTTACTTTGCTGACACAGCAATCATGGAGGTCAAATCAAAATGGCTGACACTGACTTATGGCCTCTGGGTCATGTTAAAGGATCATGGGAGCTTCCCCCACTTAAGAACCTGTACGGAAAAAGTGATTACCGCTCAGTAGCAGCATTGTTCACAAGCATCATTGGACACATGTTAAGTTAAATTGACCATGTGGGCCCCACTTTCTAATATGTGTCCCTATTCAAGATAGACCAAAATCTGGAAGTTTGTGAAGGCCATGACAAAACCGTCAGTTAACGCCTCTTGATGTAATCCACCATGGATTTGAAGTGTGTTTAGGATAATTATCCATTTGTAGAAGCCATCCTCTCTTTAAGTTCTACTGTTCCTGATGATGGCCATTTTTTAATTACATTCCAAACAGAGGATATTGGCCTCGGAAAACCCTTTGCTATCTTCTTCTAGCCTTCTCCTGCTTTTTGAGCAGCAATTATTTTCAGTTTCAGTTTTCTAGACAACTGCTTAGAAGAAGCCATGGTGCTGGTTTTGTGGGGGCGAGGTCAGATGAATCTGGGCATTTAAAACCTTAAGATTGACATCACCTGGTCTTTCCAGACGCTGATTGAGAACAATCCATGACACTGTCAGGTATCAGCTTTCCAAAGGGGGGGGGGCATGCTAGAAACTCTGCAGGGGGCCCAAACTTTTGCAGATGCCAATTTTTTTGTTTTCTGTTATTTTGAAAGTGTAAATGATGGAAATAAAATCTACCTTTTTTGACATATAATAAAAATGTCTAATCTGTCTGTGTAATTTAGTTTTGCTTCCCCTCACCTAATCTAGCTCCAACCCCCTGAATCCCTGGAAACATTTTGATGTTTTTTGCATGCCTCGCCCCTCCCCATGCAAACCATATTACAGTTGCAATCAATCAACTGGTTAGACTTAAGCCAGCCAGCCATCGTGGGCTGCCCCACATCCCGATCTTGATTTACAAGATTGTAATTTGTCTCTGTACTAGGTTGGCGAATCCAGAAAGCAATTATTCATGTCTACATCCATGAGGTGGTAGCTTGGCATGCCACTGTGTGAATATTAGTGATCCTCTTTAGGTGTGGAGCTGCGAATGGTGTTCGTCCAGCTTTCTATTGACTTGCGAGAGAGGTCACACTCTCCTCCTTCTCGGATGACTTGTGATTGTTCTCTGACTCAGCCGAGCCAGGGATCTTCTCTTGTAGTGGCAGGAGGTCAGTCCTGACCTCCTGGAGACTCCTGCTGGGTTCCTCTGCCTCCGTGCACTAGCTCCACTGGGGCCACATGTCTCCTTTTCCCTTCAGCTGGACTTCGTGGGAGGTCCTCTCCATTACCTCAAAGTGTCCCGTCCATCTGGGCTCTGGCCCCTTCCGTTTTGATGACCCTCAGAAGCACCCACTGGGCCGTTGGCAGCTGGAAGCCTTCCTTCAACCCTCTGGCTCTCCCACCTGTTTATAGAAACAAGAGGTTGCAGTGTGTATGTTATGTGTATATGTTTTGTGTTCTCTAAGAAACTCTCATGTTGTGAAACCAGATCCCTGATTGAACACCTGATGCTTGTGGCTCTACGACCAACGCTTCAAAAGTTGCAAATTCACCACTTCCTAGCATCAGCCCTCTTCTCTGGGCTTATTTGGGAAAGAACAATGGGATAGAGACTTGGGACCCCTTATGGCTGAACGCTGGAGCTGCACTGGTGAAGCGTGTCAATTTTGACACTTCTGACACAAAAGGAAGTTAAAATATAATTTAAACATCTGTTGAGTACAGTGAAGAAAATAAGTATATGAACACCCTGTTATTTTGCAAGTTCTCCCACTTAGAAATCATGGAGGTCTGAAATTTTCATCGTCTATGCATGTCCACTGTGAGAGACATAATCTAAAAAAAAAAATCCAGAAATCACAATGGGTTCTGTTAGGGGGATGTAGTTATTAGTGTCATGTAGTTGTCTCTGGGCTTCCTGGGTGTACTGTTTGCAATCCATTACAACAACAGTGCTGCCTTTGTCCGCCGGTTTCATTTGATGGAGGTGGTTTCTTGGAGTGCTTTCAAGGCTTGCATTTCTACTTTAGTAAGGTTAGGGTGTTCAGAGAGGGGCCACGATTTGCCATTGTTTGCTGGTCAATACTGATTAGTCAAATTAGTTCCTCCAGGAGAGTTTGTAGGTCAGGTTGGGGGTGGTGGTACAGGTATTTGGGTCAAAATAACTGAAGCCAAAAAAGTGGCCCAGTGTTGCCACATGGCATTGGCCGTGGGCATTGTCCAGTGAGGGCCATCCTTTTCCGTTTGGAAATTTCTTGGAAAGTGGGGGATGTGGTTGGGGAGTTTCCGGATCAATATATCTTTAGGTTTTTGATTATGTCCACTTCTTCCTTGGGTAGGAGGTGGGAGAATATTTGCATGGGGCAAGGTTGCATTTGATGTTCGGATTAAATTGTGGCGAGGGGTCGGTCCATTAGGAAAGTGCTTTGACAGGACCTTTCATTAATGCCAAAGGATAGAATGACTTTGTCAACAGTGTCCACTGTTGGTGTTTTGTTTTTTAGAATGTTGGTGGCCTGCAAAAAGTTGGTCCCCAGCCATCCTGCTGGAGGGATGAAAGGATGTCTTTGAGGTTTTTGGTGGTGCCCTTATAGTGGTCTTCCAGGATTTGGTAGGTGCATTAGAGCCAATTATCCACATTTCCTTGGAGGAGGGTGGATGTATGATTAGCATTTTTGGCCGGTAGAATTAAGCTAGAAAGCCAAGTTTTTATTCGCTGGAGACTTGTAAGGATAGGGAGTTCCTCTCCTATTTTAACCTTCCAGAGGTGGTGATGGGAGCACAGGAAGTTGAACAGTGTTCTGACCAGTTGCTGGAAGTTGTCTCATAGAGTCGCCAATGTTAGTTATGTGTTTAAGAGGAAGAGAAGGGGTTGTATGAGGTAGGTGTGTTCCGAAAAGTACCATTGACTACAACTTAATTTTTTGTGGAATGTATCATCAAAAGACATTGTGGTGGGTTAACAGTTGTGTAAGTTCTGGAGGGAAAAGGTTATCCAAAAGGGACTGGCTGGGTTAGGTGTGTTTGGATCCCATTAGCCTCCCCACGCATCTGACAACTACTCAGTTGAATTGAGACTAAAGGTATGCACAGGTTGTTGCATGTCAATCAATTTACAACCACTAAATCATTAACCCTCAGGGTACTCCTTAATAGAAAACCCTTCAGAGATGGAAAAACCCATTCCTCTGATAAAAGGAGGCGGTGAAAGAGCACTTTCATCTCAACCCTCCGTTCAAAGGAAATAGAGGGGGGAGGGAAGAGAGTGTCCCTCTGTCTAGAGGAGATGCATGAGAGAGAGACATCCATACCTATGTCTAGAAGGTATGAAGAGAGTGGAGATTAGAGGATAGGGGTTAGGGCGAGGGGGTTGGAGGTTTAAATTCTATATTGAGGTAAAATCTTGTAAACAAATTATCATTAATGGACCCCAGTATCATCAAGTGTTTTGGCCATTACCAACTAACTAATGCGGCCATCTGGCCTTCCAAGAGGGATCTTAAAGGGGACACTCCATTTCTAACTTGCTTTGTGTATTTTCAGCAGCATGTAGAACTGACATGCTCCGGGTTCTTTGGTACTCACGAAGAAGCTCTTTTGCTTGCTGTTTATGAACCTTTTGGCGTAACCACAATGTCTTTGTTTTGGCAAAGTTGTTCAAGTGCTACAGACTCAAATTTAGACAGGTCAGGTTTGGTCCAGCCCCCTCTCTACCTGTTTTGAAAAGTATCCAAATCTAATTGGATGATTTATGCAAAGCAGAGAATGAAGCTGAGCAGTGACAGGTGACCAGCTGGACTTGGGCATAACTGGCAGTTGTACAGTTTCAGGTTTACCATCAAGGTTCAAGGTTTAAGGTTCAAGAGTCTTTATTATCCCCTAGGGGCAATTTGTTGTGCAGCAGCATGTAACACACAGGTTATACAAAACAATAGCCATACATCTAAAAATAAATACAAAGACAACAAAAACAAAGACCACACCTCACATTGACTTGTTGAAAAGCCTATAGCAGCTGGGACAAAAGAGTTTTTATGTCTGTTTGTCCTACATTTAGGCAGACTGAATCTCCGGCCAGACGGCAACAAGATGAAACAGCTGTTCAGGGGGTGACTAGGGTCGGCTAGGACTGACTGGGCCTTCTTGAGGGACCTTGTCTTATAGACAGAGTTTAAATCAGTCAGAGGGTTTTGGGAAATCTTGCCACACACTTTAACTATATATTGAAGCCTGTTCTTGTTTTTAAGTGTGAGGGACCCAAACCAACTCACAATGGCAAAGGAAAGAATAGATTCAATAAAACAACAATAAAACATCCTCATAAAAGTCTTATCAACATTAAAATTGCGAAGTTTATGATAAAAAAACATGCGTTGATGTGACTTCTTACAGACAGCGTCAACCTGTGGCTCGAAGATGAGTTTGTCATCGATTATAATACCAAGGTATTTGTATTGCTTCACCACTTCGATGGCTTAATCATTAATGAGAGTAGGAGAGAGGGTGGGGGGGTGCTAATCATAATGCACTGCTGACTTCAAATGTCTGTGAGAATCCTGTACATCAAGTCTCAAACTGTCTCTGGAATCCTTACTAGTCTGCTTAAAAGTGGATGGAATAAACGTTAGCCCCTTGTTTAATAAGTCAGTCTGTGCTGCAGTCAGTATGAGTGATGTAGAAAGGTTGATCACCTTTTTCAGTCCTGTTGACTCTGAAGATTTCATGGAGATAGGGTGTTTTAAATAGATTAACCAGTTGCTAAACATGTGTTCAGCAGCCTGGTCAGTCCAATGAACACGGTCCCTTTCTTTAGAAAAGAGGTTTCAGGACAGTTGTGCTATGTGGTCTTTGTAACAAACAACAAGGTCATTGATGGACCTCAAATTATCCTGCTCTGCAGAGAAGTTGAGTAGGGGAACCATGACTCAAGCTTTTGGGTAGGCAAATTGGCCATATGAACAGCTTTCTTCAGCTGTGGGGTTGTGGTTTTGTCTGCATCATTGTTTCTGTTATTAATGACAAATGATAAGATCTCTCCCTCAACTATCGATGAGACAGGAGTGCGTGCCAGGACGGCTTGATCATGTTTAAATGTAGCTCCTGGGAAGCTTTCTATCTGGATGTGTGGTTCTTTATATGTTGGAATTCTGGACAGGTTCGACCACCCATGATTAACCACTTCTTGTTTGCTACTAGTGACCAGTCAGTCATCTCGTCATTTACTGGAGAATGTCTGTTTGGTCTGAACTCCAAAGGTTGTTGTGTAGGTGTAGTGAAACCCATTCTGCTCTGGACTCATAGTGTTTGAAAAAATTTATTCTGCCATTTGCTTATGCGATCCTGTAAGATGCCTTGCCAACTGAGCCCTGCTTGTCAAGAATCTCAACATACTTTATGCACTGTTTAGTCTGAGTATGATGGCGATGGTTGATCCAGGGTCTGCAGAAGTCTCCGGAGAGGAGGCTGGAGACTGGTGCCCTGAAGGAGGGACAGGGATGAAGGAAGAGAAAGAGGGGGGTGAGAAGAGAGAGAAGAAGAAGGAGAGGAGGTTTGTAGAAGAGGTGGGGGGAGGAGAGGGCTGTCAGGGATCGTCCTGGTCTCCTTCTCCTGTCAGCTCCATCTGATTTTCAAGGAGCCAAGGAGCATGATGTATTTCCACTGCTAATTTGTACGCTGGAATGCCCGGACGTGATGCAGCACCTTAAGATGAAGGGAAAAGTCAGCAACAAAATCAAATTGGACCCTCTCTCATAGATGGCACAAGGGCAGTAAAGGTCTTCAAGTTCCTACATGTTTTTAACTTGGCAACTGGAGCCTTAACAAACATGTAGGATCTATTGAGAACCTTTGGTGAATATTTTTTTTAGACACACAGAGAAATAAACAGAGAGAGACTCACACACACACACACAGAGCAACACACAGAGACACACACAGAAACACACACACAGACACACAGAGAGATACACATGTATACGTATGTACGCTCAGAGCCACACTTGTTTGCTAGCAAAGGTGAAACAGCCCATGCTAATTTACGCATGTGCATGTATTTTGTCTCTCTCCGTTTGTAGAGATAACAGAAGCATCAGTTCTCAGGAGATCTCTCTGCTTAAGCGACTGGGGGAGTTTGGGAGTGCACGCCCGACAGCCAAGATCTTTTCCATTGGGTCACAGAGAGAGAGGGCCGCTGCCTGAACGCCTGGCACTCAGGTTAAAAAAATGAATTGCTGACATTAGGAGAAACTCATGGGGAGGTAAAAAACAGGAGTATAGCTATGTCTTTATTGCACTATGTTACCATTATTGAAATTCTCTATTGTTCATGAGAGTTTAAAGGATGACATGACAATAAATGGACATTTTTCAGATTAAAGTCTAAATTGGGTTGCAACAATTTTGAAAATTGAAACTCTAAATTTGACTAATTGGTATACTTCAAAGTGTCAGGCCTTTAGTCAGGAGTGATGTGACCATGAGCTTGGTTGAGACCATAAGATAAGGGAATTAATTATTGTTTGCCATTTTGTTAACTATGTCATGTAAATATGTCATTACCATCACATCATTGAAAAAGAAAATCAGTGCTTTTAAAACAGATTGTTTTTTCACATATTGTGTCTTGAACTTGATGGGATTGGTGATTTTGACATGCAAGATGAATTATAATCATTTAAGTATCTTCGTGACCTATTGTAATTTATGACCCTAAGTGAGTTCAGACCAAACAAAAACAAAACACCAGCTAGTGATCTGTTGAAACATCTTAACATAGTTTCATGTGATTATGGAAGACCGAACATAAACTGTGTTCCTTGTGAACAGGATTGGTTCAGTACAATTATAGTCTAAACCAGGGATGGGCAATTAATTTTTACCGGTGGCCGCATTAGCAACCCGAGCACTGCTGGAGGGCCACATTGACAATATTTCAATTAAATTTTGCTCATTATTATTTTTGATATACCGTAAGATAAATAATAATCTCATTTAACCTAACTTAACTTTATACAAAAGCAGATTGCTTTTGATGGTTTTATTTAAACTTTTATTCCTTAAATATTTATATTAGGCTATGTGAAATTAAAATAAGAAAACCAAAACAATCATTGAATCACTGCAATTTATTTTTTTAACATGCTCACACTTTAACTTTGTTCCACAAACAAGGAAAAACAACAAACAACTTAACAAGTTCATATAAATACTGCAAAACAACAAACAAAACCTTGTGATGTTTTCCACCTCATTTTAACTATTTAGTGCAGATAATCCAGTCTGTTCTGGGCTTGAACAAGGGCATTGAAATGTGGCTGAATGTCTGAGATGGCTATGTGAGGGACAGCTGAGAGGTGCTCATCAGTGATAGAGGAACTGTGTTTGGATTTGTTGAACTTCATCACTGAAAATGTCTGTTCACATACATAGGTGGATCCAAAGAGGACCAGAATTCTCTGAGCATGACTCCTCAGGTGTGGAAAGTTCTCCTCTTTGAGGGAGGAGTAAATATCCAGCAGAAAGACTGACCTGAAGTTCTCTGCCAGAAGTAGGTCAGACAAGGCAAGGCAAGGCAGCTTTATTTGTTAGAGCACATTTCAGCAACAGGGCAATTTAAAGTGCTTTACACAAAATCAGTTAAACAGATAAAATATTTCATAAAATAGATAAATCACAATTGTAAACTTGAGACTACCTTCACACTAATTAGTCAATGTTAGTGCTACCTTCCTTGGTTACCGTCAGTGTCACTACCCTTCATGACTCTATTTTTAGAGACGTTACCTTTTGTCTCCTTGGACTCTTCTTCACACTAATTAAGCCAATTAGTGCTGCCTTTCGTGTCTAGTGTCTGTCACTACACATTCACTAATTTTTTAAAGTGCTACCCTTCGAGTCTCTTTCTCTGTATAAACCATAAACCCTAACAAAAAAATTAAAAACCGATAAAACACATGAATGAATAGATAGTTAAAAATAAAAACATTATTACAAACATTAAAAGTTACAGTGCAGCATAAGAAATTAAACATTAAAACACAAGAATAGAAGTTACAGTGCAGCATGAGAAATTAAAAAATAAAACACAAGACTGCAGGTCACTGAGCTCCATCTGAACATCGCTTGGAGCATTGTCCACGCTGCAGTTGAAGGGAGAAGAAACCATGTGCATTTCACTCAAGAGTTTTGAAACCTTGAAATCGCCTCAAACTCTCCATGCAGTGCTTCTAACTTTCTTGAATACTTGTGGAGGTGATCGGCTGATCTTGTGATTTCCTTTAGTGTTGGCAAGTGGGTCAAAATGTTGTCCTTCACTTGACTTGAGAGAAGCTGCAACTTTCTCATGAAAGCCGTCACTGCACTGTACAGCTGATGCACAAAAAGGTCCTTGCAATGCAGTTCAACATTCAGTTCGTTCATGAGTGCAGTCACATCCACAGCAAATCCAAGGTCTGCCACCCAGCCTTCATCTGAAAGTTCTGGGATGTCATGTCCTTTCTTCCCACAGAAATTCTAAATCTCAGGTCTCTCTAGTCCCAGACACTTTTCAGTACTTTCTCCAGGCTGAGCCACCTGACGTTGCTGTAGTAGCTTATGTCACTATGTTCACAGTGATTTTTCTCCAAAAGTGCAACAAATTGTCTATGATTTAACGCTCTCACTCTGATAAAGTTAACTGTTTTAGTTACAGCATCAACAACATGGTTAATTTTTAACACTGTCTTACACAACACTTCCTGATGTATAATACAATGCAATGAGTGACACCTTCTTCTCCGAGCATATCATCGCAACAGAGTCCAATAAGCACTCCTTAATAAACTCTCCGTAAGAAAATGCATTAGTTTCTGGCGATTTTGTGAGAAATTATTAAACTTGACCTGACGGCCTGACCTGTGAAGTCTGGTATAAAGTCCTTGTTGGGTTTGCAGTTTTACCATCAACGCTTCAGCCTCCCTTGCGTGCTCTTCATCAGACAGATTCCAGTATTTATCCTTGTGCTTCGTCATGTAGTGGCGATTCAAATAATAATCTTTATACACAGCAATCTGTGTACCACAAATTAAGCACACAGCTTTACCTTTAATTTCTGTAAAGAAACACTTGGCAGTCCATGCCTTATTGGAAACACGGCATTCGTCATCAATTTTTTTTTTTTTTTGCGTGAGCGGACATCTCGGGGGTAACCGGGCGACACTTGTTGCTGTGCACCTTCACTCACAGGTTATGCACGGACATACATCCATAAATAACACTTTTCAATATGAAAAGTAGCACAGTTGTATTGCATGCACAAATTAGATGTTTTTAAAAATTTACTTAGTAATTTGTGATTCCCGCTGATCACCATGACTCACAATAATGCACGCGCATACGTCCACACAGAAGTAATACAAGTAACGCTTTTCAAAACAAAAGCAGCACCGTTGTATTGCACACTCGACATAGATACACATATTTTTTTAAAACGCTGAAATTACACAATATTCAAATTAAATATCCCAAATGACTTAAATCTAATTTGACATTTTACTTAACATTTTTGTTAAAAAATTGCTTAAAGTAATCCACAAAACAGGCAAAAACTTAGATTTGGACTTGTCTTTATTAATCACATTGGGATAACTCCTGTATGGAAATTAAAACTTCCAGCAGTGGTTTTCAGCAACAACAACAAAATGTAGAAAGGGTTAGGGTTAGGGTTAGGTATTAAATGGTTAGGTGTATTAGATGGTATTACCTGTTTGGCCTACATATTGTTTGGTGCACTTTAAACATCTGATTAAATAAACCAAATTTTTTGTATAGACAGTGGTATTCCTTTCTGTCACGGATACATCTTAAGAAGTTTGCTGCTGTACCATTTTTTTAATTTCTAAAGGAATCCAACTTAGAATTGTTCTTTTGTTTTTTTTAATGGTTTGAGTTGTGCTCTGATCAGAATGTTTCCAAGATTTAAATTTTTTCTGAAAGCCACAATTAATCTATGATCTTTCTGGAAGACATTGTTACCTCCAGCTGAAATAAAATTCTTTAATTGTTATACTAATTTGACATTTTCAATTGAATAAGTGATAACAATAGGGAGGATTGGGTCCAGACATACAGGTTTAACTTGGGTGAAGGTTCTCAGCAAGAGTGACGCAGCATGGTGTATGTATATATCCCCTGTTAAGCAGTGAGGAAAATAAAACCTTTACTGCAGCCTTAAAATCCTCTGCTCTGGTGCAGATTCTCTTGAACCTCAATAGTTGATATTTGACTAGCCCTGCAAATGTGTGCTTTGGGTGATGGCTAGACCTATAAAACAGCACATGCTTGTCAGTCTCCTTGAAGAAGACCTTCACCTCTTGTTTGTGTGTGTCGGAGAAATCAGTCCCCTTGAAGGTCGTTGTGTCGAAAAAGTCTTTGGAGTCCAGACTAATGGTGGATTTAACCCCGATGGACTGCATTTGGCTGTTAAAAGTGAATATAAACTTATCAAAGTTCTCTTGTGAATGTTTCCAAACTCCCTAAATGTAGTCCAGATACCAAAAGTAATGTAAGATTCTTTTTTGGCAGGATGCCAGAGCGCTTTCCTTCCATTCAGCCATGTATATGTTGGCATATGCTGGTGCGAAACGTTTTTGCATCGCCATGCCTTTCACTTGTAAAAAATGTTGGCCATCGAATTCAAATTCATTTTTAGGTTAATTTCGAGTCATTGTATAATTTCTTTGTCCGGTCTTTTACTGTCCGGGTGTTTTTGAAGAGCATTTTTTACTGCTAATAGGCACTCTGGGGTTTGAATGTTGATTTACAGGCTGTCTACATCAAGGGACAAGAGGAAGGATGAGGACGGTATTATAATATTTTTTAATCTTCTCCACAAAATCATAACGTGTCCTTGATGTAGCTAGGATGTAGCATCGACAGGTGTTTTAAATAAAAATCTATGAACTCTGCTGTTTAATAAGTCTCACTCTCATAGTCAGAGACTATAGGGTGCCTGGGGGAATGCAGAATGGGCGGGTCCAGGATTCTCTGCTTTTATGGATCTTTGGCAGCATGTAAAAGCGGTGCAGTCTGGGTTCTTTATTTAAGTTTTTTGTTTCAAATTTATAAATTTCATATGACATTTTTTTCTACTAAATGTATGGTACCTTTATACATGGTTTTATTTAATTTGATATGATTTGTATGATTTAATTGTCTATATCCCTCCCGCAAGTAGTCCTTCCTGTCCATGAGGACCACTGAGCTCCCCTTGTCTGCAGGTTTGATTACAATTTTGCTATTGTTACTCAATCGATGAAGTGGCTCAGCTTCACATTTACTAAAATTGTTATTGCTCCAGCCTATTTTGTGGTTCTGAAAGGGTTAATTTAGTAACTTCTGTTGGGAGTTGTGCATTGGCAGGGAGACAGGTGGACCTTGGGATAAAGGGTACATGCACAGAATCAGGTTTATCTTCATAACATACAGACAATTTCAGCTTTCTGTGATAATTATGCAAATCGATCCTAGTTTGATCTTTCAGATCTTTGTGACTCTGTGATGGAAAGGAATAAAAGTTAGCCCTTTAATTAGCAGCAAGGTCTGTGTGTAAGTTGGAAGGATTCACATGGATTAATACGTTTTGAGGCCTGTTTCTTTTTCCTCACTTACAGGGGTAGCGTGTTTAAATGCTGGAACCAGTTCTGCAGGATGTGTTCCCCGGCGCTTGGACCAGTGGATGAGGTCCTTACAACTTACAATGTTCATTTATTTCACGCATCATCATTGTATATTTAAACACAATTGCATGAGGTACAATGATCACAAACAGGCCCCATGAAAATGGGGAACCCCAAATAAGCTACTTAAAGCTTTTCAGAGGGGGCCCAAAAACAACAAACATACAACCAAAAACAGTTAGGTCTGCTGCTGGTAGCACTCTGTCTCTGCTCTCCTCCACTCTGTCTGTCCTTGATTGCAGGAGTGAAGTCTGGTTTGCGGGAGTCAGGGTTCCAGCTGGAGCTCATCAGATCTTCAGCTTCAAATACCCACTCAACCCACCACTCTTCGTCAGATCATAGTTTAGACAATGACGTTAGGCTCTTTGCTGATGCTACCTTTGAATTCTTTTAGTGAACCTTCCTCGTACTCATTGTTCTTTGTCTGCCATAGTTTCTGTGAACCTGACTCCTGACCGCTTCCACCTTCACTCCTGTCATGCACCACTCCTGCTCTCCACCCTGGACTCCAGGATTATTGGACACGCTACCACTCAGGTTCTGCAAACCTGTATTACATTGGAATTGATTTGGACTTGGCTTTTTTTCACTATTGCATCCCTTACATTGGATACTGGAATAATTCAGTATCTGAATATCTTTGTTTTGTTTGCATTTGGGTTAAACCTGTTTCCACACGTAACAAAATGTCAAGCCACCATAGACAAGATAACATTTACCAAAACATAAACCAACAGAACAACAAATAAACGATCCCAGCGCAAATTGCAGCACTTGCAAAATAATCAACAATATGAAGAAAGCAGTTTTTCCTTTAGTTTCTTGAAGAAGGAGACAGAATGCAACAACTTCAAGTTTTCCTCGAGCTTGTTCAAGATCTGCATCCCCTACAAACTCCACTCAGGCTCGTACATTGTAACCAACGTTTTTTACCAGTGATTCAGTGTTTTCCCCTTGTGTCATAAGTGTACAGGGGCTGATTGATTGGAACAAGCTCACACAACCGGTAGTTTATCCTGTGAACAACCTGCAACATTATGTAGGCATTGTGATTTACGTTGTGCTCAGTAAGCCTCAATAAACCAAGGCAATGAAATAGAGGACAAGGAAGGGTATTGGGCTCACACCACGTTAATGCACGTATTACTTTTTTCTGTAAAGTCTGTAGTTTTCCAAGTGGCTAGAAAAGTGTTCCACCATACAGTATTACAATAGTTTAAATGGGGTTCAAACAATGTTTTATATAAGGTGAACAGTCCAGAGTGTGGAACTAAATGTAGTACTTTAAAAAGTATTCCAACATATTTAGGTGATTTTTTTTTCGGTTAGGCAATCAATATGGCATTTGAAATTCAAACATTTCTCAATATAGGACTCAGACTTCAAGGAATTTAGTGGCGTTTTCTCTTTCAATAATTTATTTTATTTTTAGACAAACATGCTTTTTTTTTAATGAAACAATGTAGTTTGTCTTTTTAATGTTAGGTTTATTACACCAAAACCAAATTTCTATATTTCTTAACTCTCTATTTATTATTTCTTGCAGTCCAACTGGACTCTTATGTGACATGAAAAAAATGTGTGTAAAAACAGGAGATGGCCCAAAATGGATCCCTGAGGAACACCAAATTTGGTGGGTTTTCTTATGGAAATATTGTCCTTAATATTTACATATTGCTGTCTGCCAAATAAATAACTTCTGAACCAGCTAAGTGCTAGTCAGTTGATTCCATGATGATGTAATTTATTCAATAAGATATCAAAATCAGTAGTATCAAATGCCTTGGATAAAGCTAAAATATCAATACTACAGTCACCTTCATCATTTTTATCCCCAGATTTAAAAACTGTTATATTTCTTGAAAAGTTGGCCCTTTTCAACACAATTCCAGAGAGGAAGAAAAGGTTTATACAATGAGTAAGTGCCCCTATGATATCAATTGCAATGGCTTTCAGAATTATGCTACAGATTTCATCCTCACCAGCAGTCTACGAACTTCGTAAGACTGTGATGACTTTATAGACTTTGTTGCAGTCAGTTGGCTTCATAAAGAAAGAGTTGACATAGTTGCCTAGGAAATAATGATTAGGAGAGATACCCTGGGGTTAGTTTATGTTGTTAGAGAGGTTTTCCCCAAGGGAGACAAAGTAATTATTAAAGTTATTTGCTAGATCAATGTCATTACTGGAAGTGTTAACAGTATTTGGGAGCACAGTACTGTTTTGGGTCTTGTTAAGTACTTCATTTAGCACTTTCCAAGACTTCCTGGAGTCACCCTTTGATGCTTGTTTGAGGTATTCATAAGGTTACTTTTACATTTCCTTATTATATATGTGAGTTTATTCCTATAATTACTGTATATTTCCCTATTTCTGGCACTTTTTTTGTTAAATGTTTGTTAAGTTTGTTTTTATGCGGATATATTTTAAAATACCCTTTTGTAAGCCAGGGGCTGTGACCAATTGCATCACAATTAATAAGTATTCATATGCGGTATCAGGATCATTGCGGTCATAACTTGCTTGCCAAGTTTTGGCCTGTAAGCTACCCCTCAGTTGTTCCAGGGTTCTCTCGTTTACGACTTCAGCTTCAGAAGAAGAATGTAGTGTTATTGAAGTCATTTTTGATAGCATCATTTCAGGAGACATCAATATGAAAGTCCCCTAGAAGGACCCAACCTTTGTTTTTCCTGTTTATGTTAAATAACATTTTCTCAAGTTTGACTTTAAAAGTATCAACGTCAGAGTCCGGGGGATGATAAATTACCCCTGCTATAAGTTGTTTAGTGTTTGTGAGGTTTATCTCAATAAAAAGTGAATCAAACTGATTAACATTCATGACAATATCATCACAAACCTTCTTTGTCCACAGTGAAGTTGTTTCTGGACAGCTGGGGGATGGAGTTGTAATTGGCCAGGATGTTATTGTTCAGAAGTCTCAGGTTGACCTGTTCAGTAGGTGGGAGGGACCTGGAAAATTAATCAGGGGCACAAAGATCTGCAACCTGGGAAAGGCTATTTCAGCCATTTGTACAGCTTTCCTCAGCTGTGGGATGGTGACAGTATCTGGGTTTTGAGCCCTATGGTTAATACCCATGGAAAGAAATGTTTTTTCCACCATCATGGAGACCGGTGTTTTGGCTAAAAGGGCCTCCATGTGTGCAAAAGTGGCCCCTTTGAAACTGTCAACCTGGATGTGATTTGGGGAAAAAGGTGGTAACCTCAACAGGTTGGAGTCTCCCATAATGAGCCATTGTTATTTTGGCTCCAGTGCCAGAGAGATTTCTTTTGGTTGGTCTCTTTTGAGAGGACGCTGGCGCTGTCTGTTCGCCGCTTCTCCAGTCGATTTAAAATAACGCCAAGCTTTTAAGCAAACTTTCATTTATTCTTTTTAACCTTTTTACTACTCGGCCCACCGACCAGTGGACCTTTTTAAGCATCTATTTACTTTCCTCACCACTGAACTGTGGGCCTTTCTCGATTAGTTTTTTTTTTTTGAGTCTAGCGGTGGCCTATCTGTGGTCGCTGGCAGAGGCTCCCGCTTGGAGTCTCCCTGGAGTTGGTCATTTCCGCTTAAACCGCAGTCGGAAAGGTCTCCTCCTGGACAGCCTGGACTCAGTTTGTCCTGAAAACCATCCATCGCCGTTGCCGCAGAGTTGGAAGTCCTGTAGCTAGCTTTCTGGCTACGTGGCTAAAAAACGACCTGCCCTTTCTCCACCGACACCGGTAATATCACTATGTTGAGTTACTCTGTCAACCAGCTGGTGAATCTCCACAGTTCCCTCACTCCAGCGTGCACTGCAGTGATTAAACAACTAGGACTTTTCCGCGGTCCGCACTATATCCATAGAAGTTCCCGCAGAAAGTTTTTCTGCTCACAGAAGTCACACCATCCCGGTTCTTTGGTCAGAAACAAATTTACCGTGAGCATTAACAAAAATATGCACAGTCCCTCAAAGAGGCGAGGTCATCGTTTTACTCTGATGCCATCAGAAACAACCCAGGAAATTCCAAGCAGCTTTTTTCCACTATAAACCACCTTTTCAAAACACAATCCCCCCACTCACTGCCACTACAGAAGAGCAATTCATGTATTTTAATCCAACACCTCTGTATATAAACCCGGGCTGACCACCTCGTCAGCGCCAATTCGTTACTTACACCCCTGTGGTAACTAGGCCAGTTACTTAGAATCGTAAAGTCAAGTCCTTACTTGTTGTAAACTTTACCATTTGACTGATGTTTATGTCACAGAAATCCTGTTACGTCCCGACTCCATAGCAGCTTCACCAGACCGTTTGAACTACCACCTACTCAAACTCCTCCCCTGCTAAGACTGTTTGTTCCCCTATGCTGACGGTTTGCAGTATTAAACCTTTTTGTTGCAAGTTTTGTCATCTCCTGTGGTTGTTCTGTGTCCAGGTCTAACCGAAACCCTAACAGTAACCTCTTCCATGTTTTTCGGTTTCAGGTTGAAAAACCTGCGTGCCACCCTCTGCTGCAGTGGTGTACTATCCTGGACTTGGATTACCGGCGAGAGAGCTGGAGGTGAGGTGGGAGAGAAAGAGGAGGGAATTGGGGAGTAGGGGGAAAGGTCTGGGATAGAAGGGGGAGGAGAATGATGTTGGGGTGGAGGAGGGGGGTAGGGAGTAGAGGTTGTGTTGGAGAGAGTGGCGGCTCAGGAACAAGCGGGGTCTTCGGTTAAGGAGATCAGCTCCACATCTTCTTCTGTCTGCTGCTACTGCTCTTTTGCTGCCTCTCTGATCCGGTGGGTATTCTGCACCATTCCACTGGAGGTTGTCTGGACTTCTGCTATAGTACTACTATTTGTGCAGAGTTTGCTCTGAGTGCTTCCCACTGCGTTATTCTGAGTGGGACTCCCGGATGTGGTGGGGTTGGAGGGTTAGTTAGTTAGTTAGATAGATAGATAGATAGATAAATAGATAGATAGATAGATAGAGATTTATTGATCCCAAAAAAATGGGAAATTAGAATGTTACAGCAGCGAACATACATCCGTCTTATAGCACAGAATATAAATACAAATGAAATACTAGGATACAATTTACACACTTACAATGTACATAAAATAATAATAATAATAATAATAATAATAATAATAATAATAATAATAATAATATTAATAGGAATAAAAATAAAAGAACAAATATTTGAATATTTCCGCTCCAGAATCAACAAAGCTGAGCTCAAGTGTTTCCTCCACACAGGTTGGCCGCCTGGAGCGGTGGCTGAAAGAAGAGGAGGAGGAGGAGGAGGGGCAAGAGGTTGTGTAGTTATTAGGCTCGTTCGAGATGAGCCAGATCTGCGCAGAATCGATCACCGGCGATCGGCGCCCGTTGCATGCCGGTTAGATTTCTGTCCGACTTGATCCCGACTTGCTCTGACGTCATGCACACGTGGGCAACGGAAATCTCACGAGAGCGAGGCGGCCGCAGTTCTGAGACGCAGGCGGCGCAGTTGCTTTTCACCAACTGCAAGAGCCAGGCGGACCCAGAGCATGCTGGGAAACGCCGGCTTCTCAGCTGATTTAACACCTGATTGGTTTAAACCACGATGACGATTTATATAAAGTTTTTATTGTTTTTGAATCGGAGGGATTTTAATTGCTAATTGTCTGACTTTAAGACTTATTCTGTACAGAACACGTGTTGTGTGGCTGATAGTGACGTTTAGAAGTCAGAGAGACTAAATCTGTTCAGATCACGGATCATCTACAGTGTGTTGTTCATTAAAATCAGCAAGAGATTGCATGTAGAGCACTTTGCCAGCTACTCTTTCATAATCAAAACAACTGGAGACAGTGTACAAGCTGATATGTAGGTCTGATTATATTTTATTAAATCGGGATCGCACCACAGTGTTTTTGTCACTTCCTGTCCAGCCTAAAGGCGGCTGGAATCGGATGGAAACTGTCCGACTTTCCCGCAGCTTTCTGTCCCCGCCCCCGCTGCTGCCGCCTGCTCTCGTCCACTTTACAGGCGAGGCGCAGTTCATCTCGAACGAGCCTATTGTCTCCCCCTTCCCCTGAGGAGCCATAGAGACTACTGCTACACCTGTAGCTGATTTGGTTTTGGGCTGGTGGCTTCCCTTTTGAGGTGAAGGGGAGTTCTATGGGACAGCTGCTATTTTAGCATATACACTGTCAAAAATCTCCTGTGACAGTTTTTGGCTAAAATGGCTGCTTGAGATTGCAGGCTCCTGCAATCTCAAAGTTTTTTCTCTAGTTACCATTGTCAAGCTGCTGTAATATCTCAAAGTTATTTTCAATATTGTCCTGATCATGTTCTCTCAGAGTTAGCAAGGTTGTGTACTCCCAGTTTTTGGCATTACCCTCAATAATGCTGTTCATTTTATTGTTAGGATCTGCTGGTTTAATGGAGTCTATGAGATTCTGGGTCATTTTGGCAATACCGGGTGGTGTATCAGGTGAGGATACATTTTTAGGTGGTGCGCAGCTTTAATGATTCTGTGTATCACCCTGGTTCTAATAATGAAATCTGGGTCATTATTGTAATTTCTTTGTTCATTTTCATGGTGCCGGACAAACCTTCCTCCAAGTCGGTTCCCGTCTCCCCAGCTCCGGGATTGCTGGCCACGCTGCTGCTCCTGCTGCTGTCAGCGTTGCTGCTGTTGCCGCTGCTGTGGCCGCTGTCAGCACCGCCATGTAGCTCTGCAGCGGCGGGCTCCGTTTTTTTTTTTGTTTGGCGGTTCTGTGAGTAGCTGTTATTCCAGCCCTTTCTGGGGTCAGTATTATTTTAATTGTTCTGATATTCGGCATGGTTTTTGCCTCAATATCTGCTGTATTGGCACTACCGGTGTTGGGTTGAAAGTGGCTGGAGTTGCTGCGCTGGTTCCCCCGGACAGCATCGGCGTAAGTGGGGCGGCTGTAGGAGAACTGACGGCGTGGGTAGGATGAGTCATATCTGCTAAGGGGGTTCTGTGTTCTTGTTTTATTTCTTCCCCGTTTATAGCTTAACGCCTGCCATCCATCATTGTCCCAAAGCTGGCCCATCATCTCCGCGGCAAGCCGACAGTGTCATGGGCCCGCTGCTGTCTGTCTTCCATTTCCCCTGTGTGTCTGTCTCTACTTCTGTCTCCCACTAGAGGTCACCATAGAGGCACCTGGTCCGGAGGCGTGACCACACTCTGCCATCCGCCTTCCACACAGCTGCAACCAGTCTTCATCACTCCAGTTCCCGAGCTGCAATCTATCTCCATCATCCCATCTCCACAGTATATAAATCCGGACTGACCACCTCTTCAGAGCCAGTTTGTTGCTAACCCCTAAGTGGTAACTTGGCCAGTCTTTAGTGCACGGTGCTCACCTGCTCTACTATCGACTAACTTTTGTTTTTGTTCTTGTCACAGTGTTTGTATCCTGTCGTCCGTAATTGCAGTTTCCTCCAGACCCGCTCCTTGTGACTCTTCTCCATACCTCACCACCTGCATCTCCTCTGTGGGTTTTTTGTTGGATTAAACCTTTTTCTTTACCGTCATCCTTTAGCCTGTGTTGTTTCTGTGTCTGGGTCCAATCCAACCTATTACAGACAGTGGTGGGAAAACCAGGTGAAAAAGTAAAATTTTAACTAAAATCTATTTCTCAAAAATAGGAACGTGATGGTGAAAAAAAAGAGAATTTTTATTGAAAATGTTTGTGTCTCTCACGCACTCTAGTCAACGGCAGAATGAAAAGGCCCGGGTGATGCACGGTATTAACCAACAGGAGGAAACTTCCGGTTTCAGGTACCCCACATGTAACTCCCTGGGCGTATTATAGTGTGTGTGTGTGTGTGTGTGTGTGTGTGTGTGTGTGTGTGTGTGTGTGTGTGTGTGTGTGTGTGTTCAAATTTTAAAGGGGAATCTGCCTGTTTTGAATAGGAGAGTATTCCTCTTGTTTTTTAGGTCCAAGTTTACACACCAGCAGAGATGGGAAGTAACAAAGTACAAATACTTCGTTAGTGTACTCAAGTAGATTTGTGTGATATTTTTACTTTACGATTTATTTTTGTGGGGACTTTTCACTTCTACTCCTTAAAGTTTAACTCAAATATTGTTACTTTCTACTCCTTACATTTTACAAAATTGGCTCTTTACTTTAGTTTTGAACAAGAGGTTGTCATGTCGGACAATAGCGCGGACACGCGCCTCACACCGTGAGCGGGTGCGCGCGTCACATGGAGAAAGAAGTGGGAGACAAGAAAAAGAGACTAGCTGTCCGGAGGATAATCAGCTGAGATTGTGTGTGTACGTCTTTGAGAACTGTAAGTCGTATAACTCATGTTGTCAGTTCACTTAAGCCTGTTATTGGTCTATAGTTCTTGCACATTTAAAGTAAGTTACCCAGTGATTTGGTGAGTTCTTCACCTGTTAGCTAGGTTGCACGTTGATCTTAATGAAGCATCAACAGTTTCACCAGCTTTATTTGCATGTTTTTTTTTTTTTTAACCAAAATTCAGATTCAGAAAATTCAGTTGACAAGTGGATGAAATGAAGTTGTCTCCGTCCGTGTTTTAACAGACACACCTGGGGCGAAGTTGGAAACCAGAATCAGCTAATCCTAATCCCGTCCTCAACTTTCACATCATTTCACTGGAGTTATTGTTATATTATATATCACGACCCGATACCGGATAAGCGGATGAAGATGAATATATGGATGTTGTTATTGTTTACGTCATCAATAACATATTTAATCTAAATGGATGGGAATATATCTACTGTACGTTTCATTTGACACACGTCTAAGATAACTCAACAGATTTGTCATTTTGCATTAATTCCCCAAAAAACATTCCAGCTTGATGGCGCTAACATTAGCTCATAGTAGTATAAATGGCGCTAACGTTTGCATATAGTCGTATAGAGGGCGACACGATTGAAAATGAAGAAAACAGAGATCCGGCAGACAAGCAGCAAGACATTCCCATCACCCTCAGCCTTATCTGAGATAGATGTTTGAGACAGTAGGCATCAAGAAGGCCAATGAGCGGGGGAATTTCTTGATTAATTCCTGTTTAATCATTCATATTTTAATCCTTTATTTCATTTCCAGAAGCCATATTTGAGCACACACACATACATTTAGTTTCATTTAAATGTTAAGGGAAAGATTAAAAATAGGAACTGGATCTGTGAATTCTCACAGAATCACAACTGAATTCATATCTTGCTAATGAGTCAGAATCTTATTAACCTGGAGTCCCAGTTTCTGTCATGATAATCATATACAGTATGTTATGTTTTAGGCCTTTTGGCAGACATCCATTTAAAAGTTAACCATTACCATATAAAGACGTGTCCTCCATGTCCACTGAAGTTCCTCAGCGTGCTCTCTAGTAACATTTGTGTGCTCCAGGTAGCTTTGCATAAAAATAGTTGTCAAGGCTACTTTTACTTTTATACTTTAAGACAATTTACAAGCATGTACTTTGTTACTTTTACTTGAGTAAAGAAGCTTAATCAGTACTTCCACTTTTACCATAGTATTTTTTAACACAAGTATCGGTACTTCTACTCAAGTACGCAAAGTGAGTACTTTTTCCATCTCTGCGGACCAGTATTATAACAATTATTAAAATAGGGTTAGGGGTTAGGTTAGGGTAAAAATGGGGGTAAGCCCCCCCCCCCCCCCAGGAACCTTTTGAAAAATAACCTTTAGATGGTACTTTTTGGAGAGTTTTGTGCAAAAAAAAATGAGAAATCAAGTCTTACATGATGTGTGCAAAACTGTAGGGTTAAGAGCCTTTGCGTCGTTGTATCAACAGGTATCAGGGCATTTAGCATTTACATTAATTTTAGTCAGTCATCACTTCTTACACATTGTATTAACTTCTTATGAAATAACAACTGACCCAGACAATGTGCCAAACATAATGAGCCACATGAAGAGACAGTAGCAAATGTCAGCAACGGCTGAAAATGTTTGGGTCTGTGGTGAACAGGTCCAGGTGTCTTTGAAGTAGGGACGAGGGACCCAAAGAGTCATCGGGGGGGGATCAGCTAAGACCACTGCAATTCTAAAGAATGAGAACCACTGATTTACATAAATTATAATCCTTTAACCTTTTTGCCCAGGCTCAGTAATGTTTGTCCCTCATCCTCTGTGCCCCACTTATTTACTTTTTGGGGAAAGTAAAGACTATTTGTTCATTTTATGAAACATTGAATGAATTATTTACATGTAGGGATGCACATAGGTTAGAGAAGCACAATAGTGGCCCAACATTGCAGTATCATAAAAAATAGTATAGCTCAGACATGTTTCACCAGATTTCCGTTCATATTTACAACTTTGTAAACATTAAAAATATAACTCCTCCCATCTCTGTTGTCCGAGATTTAGAGATTTGAACTATGGTCTGCTGTGCGTGTTATTGTTCTGCTGAAATGATAGTTTCACATTCAGACGGTCGCACAGACACAGAGGCACATTCGGGTCTCTGGTCTCTGACAGACTTTAGAGGTGGCTTTACGCTGCTCTCCATCGGAGGTCTACGCACGGATGCAACGCGTCACTTTCCACAGCAGAGCGAATCCACTAAAATGAACTTAAATATGTAGACTTACCTGCCGCGCTGCTCACCTCTATCTCACCTCATCATACTGTGAGCTCATAACTGAACCCGGGGAAATGCACCTAGGATGGATTGTGAATTCTTTTCTCAGTTTGCGACATTTTGAAATTTCCACAAACAGGGAGCGCTCTTGAACCCACTCAGTCTCTGAAAGCCCATACTAGTCGATCACGAGTGGCTCAACAGGTAGTTCTATAGATAAACTCATCTTTCAGAAATTTGACTGACCAGGTTGACTCTTCAGCGTGAGAAATCTTAGGTGTGGCGTGTGGCGTGTGAGCGTGTGTCTCACGGCCAATGCGTGAGAGTTGGTAGGCCTGGAACTCCTACAAACTACTATTTTCTGTGACTGTTATTGCCACTCTTCATTTTAACCCGAACCAGTCATCAGACGCCGCCTACCAAGAGCCTTGGTCTGTCCGAGGTTTCTGCCTAAAAGGAAGTTTTTTCCTCGCCACTGTTTCATGCTCTGGAGGAACTGTTGGGTCCTTGTAAATTATGGATTGTGTTGTAGACCTACTCTATCTGTAAAGTGTCTCGAGATAACGCTTGTAATGAATTGATGCTATAAAAAAATTGAATTGAATTGCTCAGAGCAGGGTGAAAGAACCACTGGACAGGATGGACAGAAGGAAAATAAAACTTTAAATAAAAGGTATCCTCCGCTCCATCTCCTCTCCCGGAGACACTGCCAAATTATTAAAATAAAATAGTAAAATAAAATATATATTCTGTACATAAAAAGAAAAAAACAGTTATATAAATAATTAAATATTATTTTATATAATATAAAATGTATTCTATTTAAATAGTTTAAAATCATTATTTGACATAAAATGTATTTTAAAACATTTAAAAGTTCTGAAATACTGTCTGAATTCCTTCCCCCTAAGGACAAAAAGTACACATACTATTACAAATTTGTGAACAAGTGCTTGGGTGAAAAGTGCTTAAAAGGTAAAAAGTGCCACACAATAATAAATTAAAAAAAATAATAAATTTTAAAAACATCACAACATAAAACCACACTGTTAGTAACATGCGTAAAACCAATGGCATGTGTACCATTATGTTAAAATCCAGAGGCAAGTAATTAATGGTGTAAAACATGATAATAAATACTAAAAATCCAATTAAAATATAAAACATAAATTAAAGCTGCAAGCAGCAATGGAGGGCCCTCGCTAACCTGCGCCAGTCGGGGTTACCGGCGGACGCCTCTCCTTGCGACCGCGCATTTGCCCGTCACTCACACGCTGAAAATCATCGCCAATGAAAAGTGAACTCCCTGCTGAGTTCATTGATACCTCAAACAAGCCTATACGTCATACAAGTCATTATCTGTGAAAGGGGGCGTGCTCGCATCATAGTGGGGCGGGTCAAACATCACTAATAAAAAAGGAAGTCTCTGCTGAGTTCATTGATACCTTACACGAGCCTATACGTCATACAAGTCACTGTCTGTGAAAGGGGGCGTGGCCGCATCATAGGGGGGCGGGTCAATTATCACCAATAAAAAAGGAAGTCTTTGCTGAGTTCATTGACACCTCACATAAGACTGTACGTCAAACGGTTCAAATGTTATGAAAGTGGGCGTGGCCTGAGTGACTGGGCGTGGTCATAATATAGGGGCCGCCTCAGTATCGCATGTAGACCACACATTCTAAATTTCATGTAAATCGGATGTTTGTCATATAAGGCATATTTCTTGTTGCCAGATGGTGGCGTTATCTCCAAAAGTCCATATTGTCCATATACTGTAGGTGTCCTCAGGCCTGGATTCTTGGTGTTTGTGGGAAATTTCAAGCTGATACCACAACGTACACTGTAGTTACAGCCACTTAATTCTTCATTGCTAAACACTCAAAATGGCCACCATGCCACGCCCAAACCGTATGACGAAAAGTTTTTCTTTTAATAACTTTTCATCTTCAACATCTTAAGATGACACAGACCAAGTTTGAAGTTGATCGGATGAAATCTCTATGAGGAGTTCGTTAAAGTATAGCACCTTGTCTTTTAGGCCTACTTCCTGTTGCCACTGGGGGCGCTATGACTTTGAGCGAATTTCGGCATGTAGATGTCGTCAGGGGCGGACTCTGATGAATCCTAAAAAAAATTTAAGCAGATTTGACAAAGTACACTGTAGTTATCGCCACTTTCTCAGTGATCGCTAAACACCCAAAATGGCCGCCATGCCACGCCCACACTATTTGACGAAAAGTTTTTCTTTTAATAACTTTTCATCTTCAACATCTTGAGATGACACACCAAGTTTGAAGTCGATCTGATGAAATCTCTAGGAGGAGTTCGTTAAAGTATAGCACCTTGTCTTTTAGAACTACTTCCTGTTGCCACTAGGGGGCGCTATGACTTTGAGCGAATTTCGGCAGGTAGATGTCGTCAAGGGCGGACTCTGATGAATCCTGAAAAGTTTCGAGGCAGTCTGACAATGTACACTAAAGTTACACTCACTTCCTGTCAAAAGGCATATTTCCTGTTGCCAGATGGTGGCGCTATCTCCAAAAGTCCATTTTGGCCTGCAGATGTCCTCAGGCCTGGACTCTTGGTGATTGAGGGAAAATTTCAAGCAGATACGACAACGTACACTGTAGTTACAGCCAATTTCATCTTCATCGCTAAACACCCAAAATGGCCGCCATGCCACGCCCACACTGTATGACGAAAAGTTTTTCTTTTAATAACTTTTCAATGGTAACATCTCAAGATGACACACACCAAGTTTGAAGCTGATCGGATTAAATCTCTAGGAGTAGGTTCGTTAAAGTATAGCACCTTGTCTTTTACGTCTATTTCCTGTTGCCACTAGGGGGCGCTATGACTTTGAGCCAATAGCGGCGCGTAGATGTGGTCATGGGCGGACTCTGATGAACCGTGAAAAGTTTCGAGACAATCGGACAACGTACGCTCAAGTTACACCCACTTCCTGTTTCGGTGGCGAATCGCACAAAATGGCCGCCCCGCCACGGCCACGCCCTATGACGAAAAGTTTTTCTTTTAGTAACTTTTCATCGTTAACATGATAAGATGACACACACCAAGTTTGAAGCTGATCGGACGAAAGCTCTAGGAGGAGTTCGTTAAAGTACGACATGTGGAAATGGGCAAAATCGCACTAATTTCGCACATTCAAAACAAATTGGTGGACTTCCTGTTGGGTTTAGGGGGGCTACAATGGAGTTTTATGTCCGCCCTGCCATGTTACATATGTGTACCAAGTTTCGTGAGTCTAGGATAAACGTAGTGCAGGGGCTGAATTTTCGTAATATTGTAGGTGGCGCTAGCGAGCCATTTTTGTGCGCCCATTCCCGAAACTATTAAAATACGTAAATTTTCACCAGGCTGTGATGCGACCGCCAAATTTGGTGAGTTTTTGAATATGATAAGTCCTCCAAAAAGGCAATTAATTTGCCGGAAAATAATAATAAAGAAAGAAAGAATAATTCCTTCAGTTCCAATAGGGCCTTCGCCGCCTGTTGGCGCTCGGGCCCTAACCAGGGAAATAAAATCATAAAGGACCACCAAGGCATCTTTAAATAATTTTGTTCAAGAAAAAAAACACGAAATAATCTGTCTACATATGGGTCGGGTCCCCCCTGCAGGCATAAATTAATTTCCTGAAAAGAAAGAAAACTAAAATCGAAAAAAACATAATATAGAATAAAAAGTCTTAAAAGAAAGAAAGGAAAAAGAAGGGAAAGAGGGCATGCAGGGGGGTTAAATGGCTGCTTCTGATGCGCTGCAAAGAAGGTCCTGATAAAACCTAAGGAGAGAGGAGACCAGAGCAGTGGGAGGGAGGGGTTTTTAGATAAAAACTCAATTAAAAAGAGAAGTGGACCCTTATTAGTATCTTTCATTCAGACCTGTAGGGTCTCTGTTTAAAAAAAAAAAAAATTGATCCACTTCCTCTTCGCAGCCCGACGCTGACCCGAGGTGCAGGCTCTGTTGCTCTCCAGGCCCATGCTCTGAACATTTTGAGGTCCGTTGAGTTTAAAATGTGCATATAAAACAGTTGTGCCGTCGCCCTGTTTTAAAATGTACTGGTGTTGTTTAATTCTTGAGTAAAGGGCAATTCTTGTTTCCCCCACGAAAGTGCCTCTTAATTGCTGGAATTAGGCTTCTCAGATTCTCAGAGTAGGTGACAACCAAGGGGATAAGGCTCGAGCTAGATGGCTGGATGGCGCTGTTCTGGTCTCTGTTTGTGAGACTGCTGCTGACCTCCGCCTTGATACCTCTAAGGACGCACCTCAAGTAACCCCGCAACCTCGTCGCACTAAAAACTCTGCTGGTTGCCTCCTCCACGTGCTCCGGGAAGGTGCAGATCCTGTGGAAGCGTATCAGCTGGGACTTGATGAGGCCTCTGTACGTGTGCTTGGGGTTTTAGCTGGGCTTATAAGAAGTGCATGGTGGTCAGTGTCCTTGAAATACACCTAAGTGGCTTGTGTCTTCGACTCGTTGCAGGAGCTGCGGAAGATGACACTCGTATTGAAGAACTCCACTGTAACATGATATGTAAGGGTGATGTGAGTTAAGGGTGTCCAGGAAAGTCAGGAAAGAATGTTCGGTGTTGTCCCTTAGGCCAAATATGTTGTCCAAATACTGTAAATAGACTGGGGGTTTGATGGTGAGTTTATATAAAGCACTGTATAAAGTTTCCTCTGGGTAAGTGGAGTTTTTTTTAATTTTATTATCAAATTCATAAGTGTCCTTGATGTAGCTGTGGTGCAGTTTACAAAGTAGGCTAAGGAAATGGTCTATGTATTCTTTGATGTTGTAGGATTCTAAATCCGCAGTCACTGACTATTGGTCTGCATACCGGAACAACAAAGGGGACCGTCCAAGTCACAGGTGGCTTGTGGATCTTCGGAATGAGGTAGAAGCGGCGAGACCCGAGCACATCCGGACTGTCCTTTGATTTTTTTCTGTTTCAGGTTTAAAGATTTGTTTTGTAAAAAGTTTGTCTGTAATGTCCCTAAGAAGGTTCGGTTTCTATTTGTTATTACCCAATGAATTAACAATCTGTTCCTGACTAATGTTTGGTGTTCTGTGTGGAAAGGGGTGGCAATGTGTGAATGCTTGGTTGTTTTTATTGATTAGTTGTGCTATTTGTGGTGATAATGTGTCAGTGTGGTTCCCAATACGACGGTCCGGTGAAGAGCACAGGTTCTTGCCTCTGTCCTCCCTGAAAGTTATATAAGAGTTTAAGCCTCCTTTGAAAGGTGTGTAGGTCCCCACTGAGCTCTGGCCGGGTATGAGGTTTGGTTGAAGGGATGAAGGTGAGTCCCTTTTCCAGGATCTCCAGCTGTGCATGTGTGAGGGAGAAAACAGCAGAAAGATTGTTTGTTTATATTTGACTAAAGGGGGGTTGTAATGTGAGTTTAAAGCAATCACTGCTTTTAAATTTTTTTTAAAAGGTTCCATAAAAGGCTTGCAATAATGTTAAGTTCACCATCAGGGCTTGTGTCTGCAAAATGCATCTCCTATCTTTATGTTGTCAATGTCAATCTTTTACATAGCATGTTTAAATTAACTAGGTTGAGCAAAGTGCTTTAAACGGTAAAAACAAAAATAATACACAATTGAAAACAGAGTAGATCACAAAGAAAAATAAAAGGTTGAATGGAGAGAGGCCCAGTTTACATACAGATTTCCAAAATTTGCATTACCATTCCAGTTAGTCAACCTCTGATGACAAATGACATCGGTAAGATAGACTGTGTATGTGTGTGAGAAGAGCAGAGTTCATCTTTTAGGTTGAATTCCATGGTGAAATTCCTCTGCCTCACGTGGTGAACAACATTTCCCGTGATGCACCATTCTCATCTTGCAGGGATTCAGTTTAAATCCCCTAAATATTCCCATCTTGATGAACAACTTTTTGTCTGTGTTAAACTCCCGGCACTGCCGCATAGTTTCTGCTGAGAAGTACTGTACAAAAGTGAGCGAACGTCCAGAGGCATATGAGAACAGCTGCCAAGGTGTGATGTACCCTTTCCAATACCGGGGTCTGGTCCTTGAAATGCCACAGCCACTTTGGTAACATTCCCCGGATAAAATCCAGCAGGGGTTATTTACCCTCTGAGCCTTTCCATGCGTAGGTTCTTCCTCGTGCTTTGGTTCTCCAGGTTGTCAGTCATTTTCTCTAGGCATGTCAGTCGTTTTACAGTTGAAGCCAATTCCGCCTGTACTTTCTCAAGTTCCTTCTCTGCTGCAGCCACTCGGCCCCGCGTTTCTTCAATACGTTATGTTCTGATGCGTCCTGTTTAACTTCATCCACTTTGCGCTCTAGTGCGGTGATTGCATTGGTCACGTCTTTATCATTGCCGTCCACTTTATTCCAAAGTCCGAATGGAGCAACTTTAGCTCTGTTAGCACATCTGCAACATCGGCCATATTACTAGTGTGCACACGTTCAGGTGCTGAGTCTTTATTGTGGCATGTCAATTTGCAAGATTGGTCAACAGTTTTGCAATCCTTCGTTGTATGAGATGTTGACATTATCAACATTAAGATGGAAATCTCAAGTTCAAGCTACTATCTGGAGAAAAAAAGGATATATTTTTTTCTCAGCTGCCATCTTCATCGGGTCACGTGACCTCTCCTCCCCTGTGAGTGAAATTAATTAATTAAAAGCTTTTTGGTGCTGTTCTCCATTTTTTTTCTTGCATTATCATACCTCATAATTTATTCTGGAAGCTGACTTCGGTTTGATGTGTCAATTTTTACATTTTACTAATTTTACCCAAACAGGCTTGGCTGAGCCAAGAGGGGGTCCAGGGGAGAAGCTTAAGCAGCTAATTGAGCCAGACGGGCATTTAAAAATTAATACGTTTTAGATGAAGGGATTTCTTTTAGTCTTTGATCAGCTTGGATTTACAGTGAAGGAAATCCAATGCCACTCTGCATTCTGGAGATAACAACGTTGTTACAAAACAACGTTGTTATCTCCAACAAGAACAAAAATTCAATCAAAAGAAGAGATTTTTTAAGTTTTCAAGTTCAAAATAAAAACATGTATATAAATCCATAAGTTATACATATTTTCAAATGTGTAAAAAATAATACAGCGGTGGTTACTAAAGGGTGGTTGATTATGGTTCATGAGATAAAGTTGAGTGAATTTGTGGATTCTGTTGTGTTGTGTAAATGTATAGTGTACATGTATACACTATACATGGAGCTAGTAAGATGGGTTGGAAAAGGGAGACCAGGGGCAGCTAGCCAATAGCCCCCAACCCATGAGCAAAACCAGTTTCTGAGCCACCCACAATACAGTAATTACATATAAAAATACATAATGTAGACAAATTGTCACTATAAGAGTTTGAAATATAAAATGTTCCCAGCAACATGTAAGAAATATGATGTAAATGAATTTGTGCAACATATGTGCTTTTTTATATGTCCCCTGCTACTGTATGTATGTCTCATCAGTTCTGGGGCTCTGGAGATATAACCCCCAGGAGGGGTCTGCGTAGCAGTTTAGCCAAACACCATAAAGGCCTGGCTAGCTGCAGTCATACTAATGCCTTACTTTGCTTTCCGTGCTTTATTTTTGTTTTTGGTGCATTATAAATATTTCAAGAAGAAATAAAAATAAAATTAATTTAATTATTTCTGAAATCTTATCAATATGTTTTTCATTGTTCTTTTACAATGTAATCCAGGCTGTTGGTGAATCAGAATTGATTTGACAAAGTATTTGGTATTGTTTCATTGATTACAAAATATAGTAGTGCTTAAATCAAAAGTATGGCTACAAGTAGTGCTGGGCAAATTAAGCTTTTTTGTAGCACTGAACCAGTTAGAGGAACTGTTATCAAAATAGGTTTATTACTAAAATTACTAAAAATCTTCTACGTTTACCCCTATCCTTCCCCCCCGCTCTGCTGTTTCCCCCCTCTCATTCCCCCTGCTCTGGTGTTTCCCCCTCTCATTCCCCCTGCTCTGCTGTTTCCCCCTCTCCTTCCCCCCGCTCTGCTGTTTCCCCATCTCATCCCCCTTGCTCTGGTGTTTAAATATCAACAGGGATTTTGGTAGGATAGAGCCGGGACGATTGAAACGCGGGACAGGTGACACATTCCTTTCCCCCTTGGTGTAGAGGCAGGAAACATGACCTTTTCACAGACACAACAGAAGAAGAAAACTTCTGTAGTTCTCGTCAATAGTTCTATAGTTCTGTTCTACAATTGTATAATTCTCTTCTACACTTCTATAGTTCTATAGTTTTCTTCCATACGTTTTGTTCTGTGGATAACTGACATTGACCCTGTTATTCAACTAC
>NC_048412.1:28642503-28644895 GCF_013103735.1 Etheostoma cragini | reverse complement strand
ACTATTCTATGACTTTTTGACGCCTTTTTCGACATACTATACTATGACTTTTTTCTACATACTATACTATGACTTTTTATGACTTTTTTGACATACTATACTATGACTTTTTCAACGACTTTTTTCGACATACTTTACTATGACTTTTTACGACTTTTTTGACATACTAAACCATGACTTTTCTCGACTTATTACAGTATGAGTTTTTATTACTTGTCACTATTGATTTTTTTTTACATACTATGACATTTTTACGACTTTTTTCGACATACTATACTATGACTTTTCTCGACATACTATACTATAACGGTTTTCGACATACTGTACTATGACTTTTTTCGACATACTATACTATGACTTTTTTGACATTCTAGACTTTTCATTACTTTTCTGTCACTATACAGATTTTTTCGACACACTAGACTATAACATATTACAGTACAACTTTTTATTACTTCTTTGTCACTACTGATATTTTTGACATACTGTACTATGACTTTTTAAGACTTTTTCCGACATCTTTCTTTTTGTTCCCTTTCAGGATTAATAAAGATTTTCTCTCTTTTTTCCACAATAAACTTCTTCATTTCTTCTGTTTGTTTTACTACTGCTGCATTAACAAGACTAAAGACTGCACCTGCTTCTGTAACAATAACTTAAGGTTCTGTTATTATTTGATCCAGTGTGCCATGATTTATTTTTTTTGTATTGTATCCTTTGTTTATGCTGCCCGCTTAGAGCAGGACCTAACAGTATGTAACAAAGAAGTCATCAGAAAAGGAATCAGAGTTAAAATGGATGCAAACAGAACTTATTCTCAACACAGCCAAAAAGATTAAAATAGACTTTAATGTCAATGTAAGTACATACAACAAAATAACATAAAAGTATGGTAAAAAGATTCAAACTAGAGTAAATAGCAAATCATGTAAAGAGCAGGTGCTAATAGATACTGTGAATACAAACAATGTTACACGTTTAAAATATATAAAAACAATATTAGATAAAAACCACATTTGACACAAGCTACATTTTGTGAACACACAATAAATACTCTACATAAAGTGCAATTAACACTTAAAGTACAGCATTTTAGACAGACCAGGGACTGTAAGACAACAACAGACAGGGTTAAAATACAGGGGCATAAATATGCACCCCCCTATGTTAAATAAAGGGGCATGAGTAAGATTAAAGCAGATTAAAGATATTTCTAAGATCAGACAATAGTCCCTGAACTAGCCTAAGCACAAAGTTTGGATTTTGAGGAGATACGAGCTGCCGCCAGCATCGAGCAGTGGATCCAGATGTTTATTAGCCAAGCAGCAGTGAGCTCTTTGCTGGGAAGAGGACCAATTTTAGAAGGCACCTGTTAGAAAATAGGTAGGAAAAAAACAGAGTATAGTATGTCGAAAAATCATTGTGTAGTATGTCAAAAAAGACAGGGGATAGTATGTTGAAAAAAAGTCGTATAGTGTGTCAAAAAAAGACATAGTATAGTATGTCGAAAAAAGACATAGTATAGTATGTTGAAAAAAGTCATAGTATAGTATGTCGATAAAAAGTCATAGTATAGTATGTTGAAAAAAGTCATAGTATAGTATGTTGAAAAAAATCCTAGTATAGTATGTCAAAAAAAGTCATAGTATATAGTATGTCGAAAAAAAGACATAGTATAGTATGTCGAAAAAAGTCATAGTATATAGTATGTCGAAAAAATACATAGTATAGTATGTCGAAAAAAATACATAGTATAGGTTGTCGAAAAAAGTCACAGTATAGTGTGTCAAAAAAAGACAGTATGTCGAAAAAGGGCATAGTATAGTATGTTGAAAAAAAGTCATTGTTTAGTATGTCGAAAAAAGACATAGAATAGTATGTCGAAAAAAGTCATAGTAGAGTATGTATAAAAAAGACAGAGTATGTTGAAAAAAGACATAGTATAGTGTGTCAAAAAAAGACATAGTATAGTATGTCGAAAAAAGACAGTTTAGTATGTCGAAAAAAGACATAGTATAGTATGTCGAAAAAAGTCATAGTATAGTATGTCAAAAAAAGTCATAGTATTGTATGTTGAAAAAAAGTCATAGTATAGTATGTCAAAAAAAGACATAGTATTGTATGTTGAAAAAAAGTCATAGTATTGTATGTTGAAAAAAAGTCATAGTATAGTATGTCAAAAAAGTCATAGTATTGTATGTTGAAAAAAAGTCATAGTATTGTATGTTGAAAAAAAGTCATAGTATTGTATGTTGAAAAAAAGTCATAGTATAGTATGTCGAAAAAAGTCATAGTATAGTATGTCGAAAAAAGACATAGTATAGTATGTCGAAAAAAGTCATAGTAGAGTATGTATAAAAAAGACAGAGTATGTCGAAAAAAGACATAGTAT
>NC_048412.1:28641183-28642403 GCF_013103735.1 Etheostoma cragini | reverse complement strand
GGGGGGGGGGGTGTCCCTGGGGGCCGGGCCCCGTCTTCCTGGGGATTCTGGGAGTTTTCTTACTTACCGGGTATATGAGTTTCTGTCCAGTAGGGGGGACCGGTACTGGACCCAGTGTGCTTTTACGGTAAAGACTCTAAATCTTTTGTAACGTTACAGACTTTCACCACAAGTAGCGACGCCGCGGTGTGAAGTCCTCAGGATATCAGCACGTCTTGCGTTAAAACATCTTTAAAAAATACTAAATTTAACTACAGTAAGCATCCATTTTAAAATAATACACTGTGGAAATTGCGGCAAGATGCAAGAGACAATTTCTCACTTTGAGCACACGAAAAGCGTGGCTCGTTTATTCAACAGGAGAAAACCAAAGAATACAGAAAAAGGCGCTACGCTTAATGCCAACGTCATAACTTCCCACGTCATCACGCCCTCACAACATTTAAAGGGGCCGTGTTCCCTGAACCGTTATTAACTGTGGTGACTTAAAGGCAGTGAACTACATGTGTAATTAAATGTGTGTGGAACAACACTTATCAACAAGGTGAATTATGTATGTCACAGTCACTACAACACTGAATATAACGAAGTGTAGCGGGAGACACAGAGCTGTAGGTAGCTCTGGATTCTTTTTTGTTTTTTAACAGTAAGGTTGTTTGGTCAAAACATCATCACATATAATCTGCTAGCTGCTAGCAATTAGCAGTCAGCTGCTAGCTGCTAGCAATTAGCAGTCAGCTGCTAGCAGTCAGCTGCTAGCCCTCCAGCTGTCACGCTGCCCCATCCGAGTCCTGACAACGATGACTTAAACTCTACGGTAAGTCTGACATTTCTGTGTGTGTGTGTGTGCGCACACCTCTGTGTGTGTCTCTGCACTTCTCTGTGTGTGTGTGTGTGTGTGTGTGTGTGTGTGTGTGTGTCATGTCTGAAAAATGTGTCATCTAAAATTGCCTGATGACCGTGAAATGTCCCCTCTTCTGTCATAAACACAATAAGATAATACGGATTGTCTCCGTCTGTCTTTCAGCAGCTGGAGGGACAGACAGCCGGATGGGAGACAAACGATCAGCTGTGGAGACATTCAAATGTCCACGTGATCCCTTCAAAACATTCATTTATAATCCACTGGCTTCATAGAAGGGCCCCTGGTGTGTAGAGGAGTCCGTCTCTTAAAGGGCCACGCCCCCGCTTGATGACATCGTGCGTAACGTGATCCTATG
>NC_048412.1:28639894-28641083 GCF_013103735.1 Etheostoma cragini | reverse complement strand
ACACAGAGACGCAGAGAGAGAGAGAGAGAGAGAGACACACACACACACACACAGAGAGAAACCAAGAGAGAGACACACACACACACACACAGAGAGAAACCAAGAGAGAGACACACACACACACACACAGAGAGAAAACACATTTAATTAAGACAAGTAAACGAGGAGAATTGATTTTTGTGGTTTTATTCGACAGAAGGACAAACATTGGAAGGCAGGTCACATGTTTCTGCTTCAAATCCAACTTTATTACTCAGATTCAAGATAACGTATTTACAAAATCTACTGTGTAGACAGAGAAGAGAGAGAGAGACAATGAGAGAGAGAGACAGACAGAGAGAGAGAGAGAGACAGAGAGACAGACAGAGAGAGAGAGATAGAGAGACAATGAGAGAGAGAGACAGAGAGACAGACAGAGAGAGAGATAGAGAGACAGAGAGACAGAGACAGAGAGACAGACAGACAGAGAGAGAGAGAGAGAGAGCGCATTTCTTCATGTAAATCTTATTTCTCATAATAAAGGTTTTTTCGGGGACAGATTCTCACGATGAACACTCGTTGGTCTCTCCAGAGAATAAAGATCAAAGGCTGAGATCAAAGAGTTCAAATGACAACTTCAATATAAATTATTAATTTTTAGGATCAGGATTTTGGTCTGTTAGAAACCAAAAAGTAAAAAAAAAAGGGACAAACAAGTATCTTTACATACGTAATAACATCTATATAATTTATCCATATAATATTTAATTAATAATATAATAATAATGTCTCGTAGCTCCAGCTGTTCCTGATGTTATTAACTGAAGTTATGATGATCAGACTGAACCGTTAGAGGGGAAGTATGGACGACGAGCTCCCCAAAAGACCGGCAGCTGTCCCAGAGGACATCCTCTGGACGTCCCAGAGGATGTCCTCTAGGACGTTAAATGTTAATATTTTAGTCCCTCCGCGGGAAGTGTGTGCACGAAAAGACTTAAAGGGACAGTTGGGATGTTTTAAAGTGTTTTTGTATGAGATACATGTCCACAGTCATTCCACCGGACGTCCGTCCCCGTCCTCTGTCTCTATGTCGGCGCTCTAACCTCAGTCCCCGTCCTCTGTCTCTAACCTCAGTCCCCGTCCTCTGTCTCTAACCTCGGTCCCCGTCCTCTGTCTCTAACCTCGGTCCCCGTCCTCTGTCTCGGTCCCC
>NC_048412.1:28638283-28639794 GCF_013103735.1 Etheostoma cragini | reverse complement strand
ACACACACACACACACACACACACACACACACACACACACACACGCTGTTTTTAACACACCTTCAAATTTACACGGTTGAAACATCTACAACTACATTTCCCATCGGCCTTTATCTGCTTGTTCATTCAGTTTTTTTTTAAAGATATTCAGTTTCCTGTCACAGGGGAGAGAATACACTAGAACACTTGTAACTTCCCCTCGTGGGACTAATAAAGGAAACATCATTATTAATTTTATTATTATTATTATTAACATGTTCATATTTAACAAGCTGACATCAGAGAAGTTTGACTTTTTTCCACAAAAAATGACTCAAATGATTAATAAAAAAAAAACAAAAAAGTTGCCGATTGAAATAAAAATAAATAAAAATAAAAACATAAAAAACAAATTACAAATTTGGAACATTTACAAAATTTGAAAAGAAAATTTAATTTAAAAATTGGAAAATTTAAATTAAAAATTAGATAAATATTTGTTTAAGATTATTTTTGGGGCTTTTCCACCTATAATTGACAGGACATCTAGGGGAGAAAACGGGGAGACACTGAGGAAATCGCCACAGGTCGGACTCGAACCCTCGACCTCTGCATCGAGGCCTCTGTGTTTACACGTGTACGTGCGCCTGTTCGACCCTCTGATCTGATCACTTAATGGTTGACAGCCAATCAGTCCGTCTTTGCAGCTCTGCTGGGTCCCTGTTACTGAGGAAGTTTTCTGTCCAGAGGAGAGGGAAAGTTATTAAAGTGAGACTTTAGTTAAAACTAAAAATGAAGACAGCTGTGCAACTGAGTCTGGGTGGTCTTCGGTGGTCTTCGGTGGTCTTCGGTGGTCTTCGGTGGACCTGATTCCACTCTGCAGGGGACAATAAGGAGACAGGAGCAGCGATGTGCAGAGTCTGGCCAAGTTAACCCCAAACATGCGGCTCAAAATGAATCTAGGTCCGGTTCTGCCAACGTGTTCATGTGTGCAGTAAATATGACACTCTGTGAGGAAATCAGGATTCCTATTCTTCCTCGAAGGGTTTAGAGACTAACAGCTGTCTCTACTTCAGGGAGGACACACAGAATGGACAAAATGAAGTCACACCACCGGACCTGAGTGTCCAGAGTGGATCCAGAGTGTCCATAGTGGGTCCAGAGTGTCCAGAGTGGATCCAGAGTGTCCAGAGTGTCCAGAGTGTCCAGAGTGGATCCAGAGTGGATCCAGAGTGTCCAGAGTGTCCAGAGTGTCCAGAGTGTGTCCAGAGTGGATCCAGAGTGGATCCAGAGTGTGTCCAGAGTGTCCAGAGTGTCCAGAGTGGATCCAGAGTGTCCAGAGTGTGTCCAGAGTGTGTCCAGAGTGTCCAGAGTGTCCAGAGTGTCCAGAGTGGGTCCAGAGTGTCCAGAGTGGGTCCAGAGTGGATCCAGAGTGTCCAGAGTGTGTCCAGAGTGTCCAGAGTGTCCAGAGTGGATCCAGAGTGTCCAGAGTGTGTCCAGAGTGGGTCCAGAGTGTCCAGAGTGTCCAGAGT
>NC_048412.1:28636936-28638183 GCF_013103735.1 Etheostoma cragini | reverse complement strand
GATCCAGAGTGTGTCCAGAGTGGATCCAGAGTGTGTCCAGAGTGGATCCAGAGTGTGTCCAGAGTGGATCCAGAGTGTCCAGAGTGTGTCCAGAGTGTGTCCAGAGTGGATCCAGAGTGTCCAGAGTGGATCCAGAGTGGTTCCAGTGTGTGTGCAGTGTGTGTGCAGTGTGTGTGCAGTGTGAGTGCAGTGTGTGCAGAGTGTGTGTGCAGAGTGTGTGCAGTGTGTGCAGTGTGTGCAGAGTGTGTGTGCAGAGTGTGTGCAGTGTGTGCAGTGTGTGCAGAGTGTGTGCAGAGTGTGTGCAGTGTGTGCAGTGTGTGCAGAGTGTGTGCAGAGTGTGTGCAGTGTGTGTGCAGTGTGTGTGCAGTGTGTGCAGAGTTTGTGTGCAGAGTGTGTGCACCCACCTGGACAACTTCGGTCCCTTCGATGATCTTCCTGCTGTAGAGGACCGAGGGGCAGTGCAGCGAGTCGTTGGCTCCGCCCGCCACGATGTACGAGCGCTCCGGATACGCCAGGTCCCAGAACCTGGACACCACGCCTTAATGTAACTACTTAGTGTTTAACTGTTTCTGTTCCAGTTGAGACAACTGTATCATTTCATGGATTACACAATACATTAAAACAAGCTGATAGAACGTAGTTCTGGTTTTGTTCAGACCTGATCCGCATGTCGGATCCCGCGGTCAGCAGCAGAGGGTTCCCGTCAGCGGGACTGCAGTAGATCCCATGGACACTGTGAGGAGACGGCTACACACACACACACACACACAGATTCGCACCCACACACACACACACACACATACACAAACACACAAACACAGAGAGAGTTAAACACACACACACAGTCACACACACACACACACACAGTCACACACACACACACACAGATTCACACACACACACACACACACACACACACACAGATTCGCACCCACACACACACACACACACACACACACACACACACACACACACACACACACACACACACACACACACACACACACACACACACACAGATTCGCACCCACACACACACACACACACACACACACACACACACACACATCCCTTAGGCTACCTTTAAATACATTATTAGCATCAAACAATCTGTTCTTTAATGTTGTTTTGTGCCAATTTCTGATTATTTATTTATTTTTCACTTTATTAGATAGAGAGACAGTTGTGAAAGGGGGAGAGAGAGAGAGAGAGAGAGAGAGAGAGAGAGAGAGAGAGAGAGAGAGAGA
>NC_048412.1:28635089-28636167 GCF_013103735.1 Etheostoma cragini | reverse complement strand
ACCCCCCCCCCACCCCTCTGGCCCTCTCACCTGCGATGACAGACGATTGGTAGAGAGGATGCATCAGCAGCCGTCTGATTCGTGCTCGGGCAGGGTGGGAGTGGTTAGAGATGGGGAGCTGGAACCGCATATCCCAGCAGGCCATGGTGCCGCTGCTCGTCCCTGTAGGGGGACACACACAGTCCAGAGGACAGCTAGAGAGCTGAAATCATCTAATAAATTTCCCAGATTTCCTGACTGTGTGTATGAGATGCAGGAGGATTATTTGGGTATTCTGGGAATGCTGAATGATTTTCACTTTAACAGAAATTTGTATTAAAAACTGTAAATGTGCTGAGGCTATGAACTGATTTCCACCCAGAGTGCAAGTTTCAAAATTGGCATTTTTTTCCTCTAATTGACACAATCTTTGGTTGAATTTTGAAAAAACTTGAAAAAAAAAACACACCCGGTTGTATATATTCAAATATCTGTTCTTGTATTTGATCCTTTTATTATTTCATGTATATTGTATTCTAGTATTTCATTATATCATTCATTATATATATATATATTCTGTGCTGTGTGACTGATTTTGCTGCTGGAACACTAGAATATCTCTCTATATCTCTCTCTCTATCTATCTATCTCTCTCTCTCTCTATCTCTCTCTATCTATCTCTCTATCATCTCTATCTCTCTATCCATCTATCTTTCTATCATCTCTCTCTCTTTCTCTATCTATCTATCTCTCTATCCATCTATCTATCATCTCTCTATCATCTCTCTCTCTCTCTCTCTCTATCTATCTATCTATCTATAATCTCTCTCTCATCTATCTCTCTATCATCTCTCTCCCTCTCTCTCTCTCTCTCTCTCTATCTATCTATCGTCTCTCTATCTATTTCTCTCTCTATCTATCTATCATCTCTCTATCTATCATCTCTCTCTCTCTCTCTATCTATCTATCTCTCTCTATCTATCTATCATCTATCTATCTATCTATCTATCTATCTATCTATCATCTCTCTATCTATCTATCATCTCTCTATCTATCTCTCTCTCTATCTATCATCTCTCTCTCTCTCTCTCTATCTATC
>NC_048412.1:28633655-28634989 GCF_013103735.1 Etheostoma cragini | reverse complement strand
TGTGTGTGTGTGTGTGTGTGTGTGTGTGTGTGTGTGTGTGTGTGTGTGTGTGTGTGTGTGTGTGTGTTTTCAGGGACAGTCAGTGATGCTGGCTATGGTCAGGGGGGGGCAGTGAAACACTGCGTTTTATCCTGTTAGGTTTAACACACACACTGTCTGTCTGTCTTGGTGTGTGTCTGTTTATCTGTATTACTGTGTGTCTCTGTCTGTCTCACTGTGTGTGTGTGTAGGTGTGTGTGTCTGTCTCATTGTGTATGTGTGTCTGTTTGTCTTACTGTGTGTGTGTGTCTGTCTGTCTGTCTTACTGTGTGTGTGTGTGTGTGTGTCTCTCATTGTGTGTGTGTGTGTGTGTGTGTGTATGTGTGTGTGTGTGTGTGTTTATCTTATTGTGTGTGTGTGTATGTGTGTGTGTGTTTATCTTTCTCATTGTGTGTGTGTATGTGTGTGTGTGTTTATCTTTCTCATTGTGTGTGTGTATATGTGTGTGTGTGTGTGTTTATCTTTCTCATTGTGTGTGTGTGTGTGTGTGTGTGTGTGTGTGTATACCAGCAGGAAGCGTGTGTTCTGAGTCGGTTTATCCCCTTCATTTGTTTTTAACTCCACGCAGACACGTTTCCCAGAGAGTGTGATGTGTGTCTCTTTACGATCTCTCCGCTCCAAATGGCAGCTTAATAATAAACAACAACAACAACAACAACAACAACAACAACAACCAGAACTCACTGGAGGAGAAATTAAGATAACACAAAGACATAAAATCTCTCAATAAAATTAATGAATTACACAACAAACGTTGGTTTTGTTCTTCCATTAAACAATTAGTGTGTAACATAAACAGTAAATATTGGCGGTCCTGTGGATCCATCCATCCATTCATTCATTCAGAATTATTTATAACGACTAATAAATGATTCTGATGAATGAATATTTAACCCTTGTGTAGTGTTTTTTTTTCAACCCTATTATCACTTTTTCTGACATTTTTCTGACATTTTCAATGTTATGGGTGCTTTTTTTAAAAGTTTTTTAAAGTTATTTGATATTTCTAATTTTGACATTTTCATCTTATGTTGAAGGCCCATTCTTTTTGTGATGAAAAAACAAAAAACGGGTCAAATTTGACCCGAGGACAACATGAGGGATAATGACTATGACTCCCTATATTATTATTATTAAAATATCATTTCCTTTACATAAATTCAGACATTTCCACCATGTTAATGTAGAAAAAGGCACAGATTGTTTCAGAAATATTCACCAGAATGCAGGAAATCTAGTGTTTGACGCTCAAAATTTCAATTTGGCTCAAAAGTGGAGACCTCGACCCCCCCCCT
>NC_048412.1:28631488-28633555 GCF_013103735.1 Etheostoma cragini | reverse complement strand
AGACTTCAGATACAGTATTAGGGACCACTAAGGTCTATATAAAGAGACTTCAGATACAGTATTAGGGACCACTAAGAGACATTATCTTGTATTACCTGTCATCAGATACATGTCATGGGACCTTTTAAGAAAATTACTGGCTGATTTACTGTTATCACATCAACTACAGACGTTTGTATTTAATATCAAGTTAGGGTCGAGCTATAACGGTGGGACCCGCTCTAGGGGTCCTTGAGGGGGTTCCTGGGGTTCCGCAGCAAGGAGAATCGTTGATTTTTACTATGAGGCAAGGCAGCTTTATTTATATAGCACATTTTGTGTGTATATACAGTATATAATATATATAAACAAATATTAAAAGGCAGAGGGGGATGGGGCTTGGACATAACCATATCAAATGGTGGTCTGTGATGTCATTTGTGTCGGTTCAGGGGTCCTGTTTGTGAGCCACTGATTTAGAGAGGAGTTGTTTTTAGGTCTTTTTCTCTTTCTTCTTCTTGTGTTTGCTGCTGTGTAGAGAACATCGCCCATCTGGCAGAGAGCGCGCTGCGGTTCCTGGAGTTGGTTCAGGAAAACAACGTGAACACCGAGCACGACCTCAGCGGCGAGGACACGGAGGAAATACTCCACCCCAACGAAAACTACGACTCAGGTACAGGGAAGACACACACACACACACACACACACACACACACACACACACACACACACACACACACAGAGACACATTCCTGCCACTCAAAACATAAGTGCGGTATGAAGTATTCAGACTTGGACTTTATTGTCATTCAACTGCACATTCACATGTACAGTTGAGGGAAATTTTGTTGCAAGGCTTCAAAAAAGAGAAACGGTATAAATCTAAGTGTGCAATTAAAAAATTTAAAATGTATTATTATAAGACGATTATGACTAGTGCAAACGTCAATAGCCGCAGGATGTATTACGATGGAAATGCAGTGAAATGAATAATGTAAATTTTAAGTTACATTACTACAAACAGGGTTCAGAGAGTCCATGTAAAGTTACGAGTGGAAAGTAGATTATTTCTCTCTGAAATGTAGCGGAGTGGAAGTAGAAAGTGGCATGAAAAGACTCAAGTTGAGTACAAGTACCTCAATATTTGTACTTAAGTATATAAGATGCTAACGAGAGACTTCTGTAATGTCTGAAGTAGCCTCCGAGATGCTAACGAGATGCTAACGAGAGACTTCTGTAACGTCAACACAGTAAAAATGGACCTACTTAACCACATTAGTTCACTGCTAGCTTAGCTACAAGCTAGCAGTGAACACAACAAAGGCTGTCAGCTGAATGGTGTTTTGAGCTAACGTTAGCATCAAACAACCACAGATAGCTACAACGTTTCTGAAATGATTCCCATCTTCTGTTATTGTTTGTAAGGATAAAGTTTATTATCTCGTGGATTTCACAAATTTCAGTAGGACAGTTATATTGTAAACCGTTTAGATTTGAGCATGTGACTCGCATGGGGTAGTGACGGTTCCATTCATGCTCCCAGAGCTGCAGGCGCTGCATGAGATGGTGCAGCAGAAGGTGGTGACGCTGCTGAGCGACTCGGAGAACATCGTCAAGCAGTCGCTGATGGAGAACGGCATCACGCGGCTCTGCGTCTTCTTCGGCCGGCAGAAAGCCAACGACGTGCTGCTGTCCCACATGATCACCTTCCTCAACGACAAGAACGACTGGCACCTGCGCGGCGCCTTCTTTGACAGCATCGTGGGTAAGAAAGCCTCCGTCAGTTGTCACGACGACAGGGATACATCAGCTGAGTCTGGAACCACTGGGTTGTCCTCGGGTCAGATTTGACCCGAAAAAGAAAAGAAAATAGAAACCTTCTTCACTAGATCAGCCAACTACTTTCTTTAAATTTTGATGTTTTATTCAATTTTATAGCATTGACAAAAATATTTGTTAGGAAAGAATGTTGAAAAAAGTGACAAAAATGAACGCAAAAGCTTCAAAAACATGGGGGAACGCCAGAGCAGGGGGAATGAGAGTGGGGAAGTAATGAGAGTGGGAAACGCCAGAGCAGGGGGAATGAGA
>NC_048412.1:28625869-28631388 GCF_013103735.1 Etheostoma cragini | reverse complement strand
GGTTTCCAGGGGACGGCACCAGGGGTCGGGCTGGTTGCCCTGCGGGGTTTCCAGGGGACGCCACCAGGGGTCGGGCTGGTTGCTCTACAGGGTTTCCAGGGGACGCCACCAGGGGTCGGGCTGCAGGTGAGAGAAGGAAGAAAGCACCTGTTTTATTGCAGCTTTGGAGAAGAAGAAGATAGATCACTGCTTTTAGATCTGATCCCAACGCTTGTTTCCGGGAACTTCCGCGTCCCGTACGTACAATTTATGGATCTGGATCTCCTCCCATCTTCTTCATCTCCATTGCATGTTTCATATTTCAACACTTTGACTCGCGTTTTACCTGGCGGGGGCGTGGCAGGGGTGGGAAGGGAAGTCCTTCTGGGTTCTTGTTGGGCGGAGACAGCTGTTGGTTTCTGTAGCGGTGAGAGAGTCAGCGACGTTGCATCAGCGCCGCCTTGTGGCTCGGTCTGTAAAAAAATAAAATACACATATAGATATAAAACGTGATGAGTCAACCACAGAGTGCAACTGTTCTTTCTCTCTTGCTTTTCCAGGCTACCTGGTTCCCTCTGCTTCCAGTCTTTGTGCTAAGCTAGGCTAACATCTACGACTCCCTGTAACAACAGATGACTCCATTAAGCGTCTCGATTTTAAAAGTAAACAGAAAAATGTAAAAATTATGGGTCATATATATTTTGTGTTTATATATGAGACGGCTGCAACACAACACAACGCGCCACGTTATAGAGAGCTGAAGCCCCGCCCCTTTCTGTTTGTCTCCTTGGGAACTACATGTCACTGCCCGATGTGAGGAGAGTGCAGATTTGAGTCACGCATGCGTCACTTTGCGACAATTAGCATATAAGATGCTAACGAGAGACTTCTGTAACGTTTGAAGTAGCCTCCGAGATGCTGAGATGCTAACGAGAGACTTCTGTAATGTCAACACAGTAAAAATTGACCTACTTAACCAAGTTGGTTCACTGCTAGCTTAGCTACAAGTTAGCATCAAACATAACAAAGACAGTCAGTTGAATGGTGTTTTGAGCTAACGTTAGCATCAATCAACCATAGATAGCTACAACATTTCTGAAATGATTTCCATCTTCTGTTATTGTTTGTAATGAGAAAACTTTATTATTTTATGGATTTCACAAATTTCAGTATGACAGGTTATGCTGTAAACCAGGGACTTGAACCGGCGACCCTCCAGTTCCCAACCCAACTCCCTACGGACTGAGCTACTGCCCCCCCGAAATACCCTGTAATATCCTCATTAGCCTCATTAACTTGAATAACTTAATCACTTACAGTGTGCTCCCCAGCAGCAGCAGGATCAGTTGGTCTCCCGGTTTCGCCCTTGTCCCCCTGACTGACGTTCCCCCCGGAGGAGGCTTTATTCTGGGCCCCGCTGGTCTCTGTCCCCCCCGTCTCTGGACTGTCCTCTGCCTCTGATTGGTTGGACCCGTCTCTTCCCTTTAAGGATGGCTGAACGGTCGTCGTCTCAGCCTCCGAGGCGGGGTCGTCCCTCTCCTTCTGGCTCCCCTCTGGATACTCCAAATCCAGCGTGCCGGGGTCGGAGAAGTCCTGCAGGGCCCCGTCGAACAGGGCCAGGTCCTTCAGGGCCTCCAGGTCCCCGGGGGCCTCGGAAGGCTGCAAGAAGGGCCTCCAGCGGCCGGCGTAGGGCTCTCCTCTCACCAGAGACTGCAACACCAGCGTCTGCGGCGACGCCCTCCGCAGGAAGGCCAGGAAGGAGTCGGCGCCGGGCCGTTGTTGGGGACGACAGCTGTCCCTCTGCTGGCAGCTCAGGACGTAGCAGCGGCCCTGGAACAGCCAGGCCAGGTCGTAGCCCGGGAGGTCGCAGCACGCCGCCACGCACTCCAGCAGGGACGACACGCCGGGGACCCGCAGGATCCCGCTGCCCTCCACCGCCGGAGACACCACGGCCTCGGAGAAGGTGGCCCCCTGCCAGCACTGGGACGCAACGACGGCTGCAACACAACACAATGCTACACGTTATAGAGAGCTGAAGCCCCGCCCCCTTCTGTTGGTCTCCTTGGGAACTGTCACTGCCCAATGTGTGGAGAGTGCAGATTTTAGTCGCGCATGCGTCACTTAACAACAAGTAGCATATAAGATGCTAACGAGAGACTTCTGTAACGTCAACACAGTAAAAATAGACCTACTTAACCACATTAGTTCACTGCTAGCTTAGCTACAAGTTAGCATCAAACACAACAAAGGCTGTCAGCTGAATGGTGTTTTAAGCTAACGTTAGCAACCAAACAACCATAGATAGCTACAACGTTTCTGAAAGGATTTCCATCTTCTGTTATTGTTATTAAGGATAAAAGTTTATTATTTCATGGATTTCACTAATCTCAGTTTGACAGTTATGTCGTAAACCGTTTATATCTGAGCATGCACGACTCAAATCTGCACTCGACCCCCATTTATACAGCATTAGTATCGCAATATATTCAGTGGCAATACAGTGGATACACATACGTAAAGTATGGATCTGTTATTATATATTATATATTATATGTTATATATATTATATATGTGTTGGTCAGTTTGTCCCGTTCTGCAGCGATAACATTGAAGATGAACAAACAGAGAAATGTTTCTTTTTAGACGAAACAGATGTTCAGAAGTTTCCTTTTGGGGACGACATTTAATAATAATGATAGAGGAAATAATAATATTGCAGCAGAATGTTGCAGATTACAGGTATTTACTGTTAATCGCATTAAATTACCTCGGATGGTTTAGGCATTACGGCTGATAATCATTGAAATTGAATCATTGAAATTAATACTCAAATACTCAAATACTCATAATCAACAGAGAAGAACCTCCAACTCAACGAGATGTCTGTACCTTCCACGCTGTGGAGCAGCAGCAGAAACATCTTCTCCCACATGGTCGGCCTGAAAAACATCACAGGATAGAGTCACATGTTACAGGATAGAGTCACATGTTACAGGATAGAGTCACATGTTACAGTATAGAGTCACATGTTACAGGATAGAGTCACATGTTACAGTATAGAGTCACATGTTACAGGATAGAGTCACATGTTACAGCATAGAGTCACATGTTACAGGATAGAGTCACATGTTACAGCATAGAGTCACATGTTACAGGATAGAGTCACATGTTACAGGATATGGTCACATGTTTATAGGATAATAACATCATAACTATGAAAACATCACAGGATATAGTTATGTTACAGGATAATAACATAACTACCAAAACATCAAAGGATATAGTTACATGTTACAGGATATAGTCACATGTTACAGGATATGGTCACATGTTACAGGATAGAGTCACATGTTACAGGACATAGTCACATGTTACAGGATATGGTCACATGTTTATAGGATAATAACATCATAACTATGAAAACATCACAGGATATAGTTATGTTACAGGATAATAACATAACTACCAAAACATCAAAGGATATAGTTATGTTACAGGATAATAACATAATAACTACCAAAACTTCAAAGGATATAGTTACATGTTACAGGATAGAGTCACATGTTACAGGATAGAGTCACATGTTACAGGATAGAGTCACATGTTACAGGATAGAGTCACATGTTACAGTATAGAGTCACATGTTACAGGATAGAGTCACATGTTACAGGATAGAGTCACATGTTACAGGATAGAGTCACATGTTACAGGATAGAGTCACATGTTACAGGATAGAGTCACATGTTACAGGATAGAGTCAAATGTTACAGCATAGAGTCACATGTTACAGGATAATAACATCATAACTATGAAAACATCAAAGGATATAGTTATGTTACAGGATAATAACATAATAACTACCAAAGCATCAAAGGATATAGTTATGTTACAGGATAATAACATAATAACTACCAAAGCATCAAAGGATATAGTTATGTTACAGGATAATAACATAATAACTACCAAAACTTTAAAGGATATAGTTACATGTTACAGGATAGAGTCACATGTTACAGGATAGAGTCACATGTTACAGGCTAATAAAATCATAACTATGAAAACATCAAAGGATGTAGTTACATGTTACAAGATATGGTCACATGTTTAAAGGATAGTAACATCATAGCGGTAAATAACATTCATTTTTTTATTCCTCTTTTTAATCAACTATAGCATAGGGGTGTCAACTTATTCAAGCCACTGTTTGTGTGGTGTGTGTGTGTGTGTGTGTGTGTGTGTGTGTGTGTATGTATGTGTGTGTGTGTGTGTGTGTGTGTGTGTGTGTGTGTGTGTGTGTGTATGTGTGTGTGTGTGTGTGTGTGTGTGTATGTATGTATGTGTGTGTGTGGTTGTGTGTGTGTGTGTATCTTATATGCTACAGAGAGAGAGAAATGGCTGTAACTATAACGCAGGGTTAGTTTCAGCACCACGGACAGCGCCAACCCTGACCCGGGAGCCCCGCCCGGCGGCAGACAACACGCTGAACAAACGCACCTTTATCCCTCTGGCACCCCAAAATCGGACAATAACCACACATGAGACAATTTCACGTGATCTATTTATACGAAAACACCACATCACCGTCGTGTATGTCTAGCCAAATAAAGCCCTGGTTGTTCTTCTTAAAATACCTCGCCTACAAAACTACCTTGAAAATTCTATAGATTTAAGGTTTTCTTGGTTACGGATAGAGATATACATTTAATAAAATTTGGATAAAAACGGTTTCTGTATTTGTATCAACCACTCTCAAATTCGGCATTAATACATTACACTTAAGCCCACTAATTTCCCCTAAAACGTTAACTTTTAAAGTAGGTGTTTTCTCAATACCCGCTGCCGATCCGCTACCATAAACATTGGCAGTGTGAGCTGGTTTTATATTTATATTTGGTTGAAATAACGTCCATCCAGCCCGGTGAGACATGAGGCAGTATTCGGCACCCAGAAGTGTCCATTAATGATAGCAATCTGTTTTTAAAGAATTCATTTTTTTCCGTATCTCGACATAAAATTCGGTGATTTGTGAACGGAGTCTGGTGTACATGACGTATGCTAACAACGTACAGTGGGATAAGACTCTAACGTCAACAAACAATGACATATTGAAAAATGCGACAAATGAAATCCTTCCTCGTGTCGGTGGTTGATCGGTACAGCACCGGTACGTCAGCCTTAAATAATAATAACAAAAAAAGCACGTTTACACACCTGGTTGCGGTTCAGTTCTTCAGTGGTTCGCCACAGACCAGGACCCAGTCGGTCTTACAGGTTACATAATGGAGTCTCACCCACATGACCGATAGTCTTCAGGGCTAATTTAAACCAGAAAGGGTCTATTTTAACCAGGATTTACCCAAGGCATCTCTTCCCATACCTAACCCACCCAACGAGGTAGATGCTAGATCAGACCGACTGACTGACTGCGCATGCGTAAACACGTATGTTTTAAAGCTTGGGCTCTTGGTTGTTGATAATTAGACCACTAAGGTCTATATAAAGAGACTTCAGATACAGTATTAAGGACCACTAAGGTCTAT